>NC_056748.1:85408818-85688818 GCF_019279795.1 Protopterus annectens | reverse complement strand
GACCATATGTCATGATGTATATTAAAAATGCATAGGAATGTAGGCGAGACATATTTTTTGCAAATTACTAGTTAGCAGGACAGCTGACACTGTAGGGAGATAAATAGGATTCATGTAGTTCAGCAGGTTTACATTGTGGATGCTGCACCACCTTCAAATAAAAACAAACATTGTGTTTGGGGAGTGCATATGCCACAGGCATAATAGGATCTGTCTAATCAGGTAAATACATAAGTAGCAGTCTGGTGCTTCCTGTCATGCTCAGTATAGTGCAGTTATGACATAATAGGATCTGTCTAATCAGGTAAATACATAAGTAGCAGTCTGGTGCTTCCTGTCATGCTCAGTATAGTGCAGTTATGACATAATAGGATCTGTCTAATCAGGTAAATACATAAGTAGCAGTCTGGTGCTTCCTGTCATGCTCAGTATAGTGCAGTTATGGCATAATAGGATCTGTCTAATCAGGTAAATACATAAGTAGCAGTCTGGTGCTTCCTGTCATGCTCAGTATAGTGCAGTTATGGCATAATAGGATCTGTCTAATCAGGTAAATACATAAGTAGCAGTCTGGTGCTTCCTGTCATGCTCAGTATAGTGCAGTTATGACATAATAGGATCTGTCTAATCAGGTAAATACATAAGTAGCAGTCTGGTGCTTCCTGTCATGCTCAGTATAGTGCAGTTATGACATAATAGGATCTGTCTAATCAGGTAAATACATAAGTAGCAGTCTGGTGCTTCCTGTCATGCTCAGTATAGTGCAGTTATGACATAATAGGATCTGTCTAATCAGGTAAATACATAAGTAGCAGTCTGGTGCTTCCTGTCATGCTCAGTATAGTGCAGTTATGACATAATGGGATCTGTCTGATCAGGTAAATACATAAGTAGCAGTCTGGTGCTTCCTGTCATGCTCAGTATAGTGCAGTTATGACATAATAGGATCTGTCTAATCAGGTAAATACATAAGTAGCAGTCTGGTGCTTCCTGTCATGCTCAGTATAGTGCAGTTATGACATAATAGGATCTGTCTAATCAGGTAAATACATAAGTAGCAGTCTGGTGCTTCATGTCATGCTCAGTATAGTGCAGTTATGACATAATAGGATCTGTCTAATCAGGTAAATACATAAGTAGCAGTCTGGTGCTTCCTGTCATGCTCAGTATAGTGCAGTTATGACATAATAGGATCTGTCTAATCAGGTAAATACATAAGTAGCAGTCTGGTGCTTCATGTCATGCTCAGTATAGTGCTGTTATGACATAATAGGATCTGTCTAATCAGGTAAATACATAAGTAGCAGTCTGGTGCTTCCTGTCATGCTCAGTATAGTGCAGTTATGACATAATGGGATCTGTCTGATCAGGTAAATGCATAAGTAGCAGCCTGGTACTTCATGTCATGCTCAGTATAGTGCTGTTATGACATAATAGGATCTGTCTAATCAGGTAAATACATAAGTAGCAGCCTGGTACTTCATGTCATGCTCAGTATAGTGCTGTTATGAGATACCACAAAAGGGAGCTTCAAATGCAGCAATAAAAATGGACTTGATATCAGCTGAGGCACTTCCTTTGTTGGTTGCTATTTACATAATAACTGATTGCATCATATAGCAGGAGAAGAATATGCCATTTTGGCAGTTCTGCAGCTATAAAATGTTGCTATTACCTCATCTTTAAACAGTGTCTGTATGCATGTGTGTGTGTGTGTGTGTTTGTGTGAGTGACTCTGACTTTCATCAGACAAACTGTGTTGTCCATTTTTTCTGGTAATTACTTATTTCTTTCATTGATTCCAAACTCTTCATTTTAATTTATGTCCTTCACTGGGAGGGGGGGTCTATTGCATAAGCATGAGAAGACACTCTGTGGTATTGTCTTAGAAAATACCCCTGGTGCTAAACGCACATGGTGCAAATGTGTCATGTCTCATTATGCACTGTAACACTTTCTTAACAGACAATAAGCAACACCCTGTTATGTTTTTTCCTCATACCTACATGTATGCATGTATGTACGTATGTGTGCAGCTATTTGGCTATTAATATCTCCATCTCAGTGTATGTCACTATCTCTCTATGTGTATGTATGGCTCTCTCTTTTTCTCTATCTATATAATAACAACTGCATTTTTTTTTGTTTGTGTTTTGGTTGACTAGTTGGGTTACTGTTACTGATTTTAGTCTCAAGTTCTTTAAGTTCTTTTGGATAGAGTGTGTGTGTGTGTATATTTATAAACAGATATCTATATAAGCAAATGGTCAATATATGGTCAAATACATTATAATCAATAAAATACAATAACAGGGGCTTCCAAGATAGCTGCACACTGAGTAACAGCTTATTTTCAGCGCTCCCACTGTGAAAACAGAAACTCAGCAGAGAAGGCCAGTAGACTTATGTTTATGGGTGAATTTCAGTAACTGGCTATTAAGTACACTGCCTGGATGCCAGGAATAAAGAAATACAGAAGACTTGGAAAAAACAGCTACAAAAAGTGAGGAAGAAACACTGACTGGGGAAAATTCTGCAGCTGTTACACAAAAAACAACTGAACCTTCAGACATGACTTCTAATAATCTACAGGCAGATGTAACACAACTGCATAAAGACCTGGTTAAAATAAAAAATCACTTGTAGAGTAGATCAAGACAAACAACAAAAGTCTGGAATATGGAAGCTTTAAGCAGATATTCAGATGAGATGATAAAGCTGCCAAAATTAGAGGCAGAAATGAAGAAAAGGTTGGCTGAATATGAGACTGCTCAGGAAGAGATGTTTCAAAAAATAATAGAATTAGAGGACAGAGCACGTAGGGAAAACCTGAGATTTTCAGCTATACCAGAAAAGCTGGAAGGAAGAGACTGCATTAATTTTATGAAAGCACAAATAAGCAACTGGACTGATATTCCACAGCAGGAGTTGTTAGTTGACAGGGCACATTGTGTGTATGCTCTAAACCTATAAGAAAGCAAGCTAGACCTTTAATAGTAAGGATGCAAGTCTACCAGCAGAAAACATTGATTCTGACAAACCTGTGGAAGAAGGACAAAATACTAAAAGTGGGAGACAGCCGAGTGTTTTAGGAGAAGGATTACTCATTGTCCATCAGGCAGAACAGGAGTAAATGCATTCTACTAGTCAGGCAATGTCGAGATGCAAGTGTGAGATTCAAACTGCTGTATCCAGCTGTCTTCAAGGTATTCTTTCCTGGAGGGAAAAAATCATTTTTTGATGAAGTTCATGCTAAGAAGGAAATACAAACATTTGTCCAACAAAAAGTGAGCTGTGAAACAGAAGGATGTTCTGTTTCTTGTTCCTCTGGTAATGTAGACCACATAAAGACTGTACCTGTGAAACCTTTATCAGTATGTCAATGGAAAATGTTGGAGAGTAGGAAGGGATCACAGGAGTTGACTAGAAAAATTTAGAGCACATTGAAAATGAAGAAGAGAAAGAATTTGGGTGAAGGAGAAGAACAGTAATAAAACCAATAACTTAATGTGGGATTACAAAACAATAATTATATTTGTGAAATATGACAGAACAAAACAAATCTAGAAATATTAGACTTTTTCAAAATTTGTTGGGGGACTCTAAAGTATATGCCCTCCTTTATGTCATTAATGTTTGGAAAAATGATTTGTGGAGGGCAGGAGAGGAGAGAAAGCTAGCTGTAAGAAAATAAAATGCTTTCTTTTCTTACTCGTACTGTATTTGTGGTGCATGGTTTTCTTTGCATGCTATTTTAATTGCACTGGGGATTGTAAACAGGGGTCATTTTTCCTTATCTCCCCTCTACTCTCTTTCTTCTTGTGTAGTTTTGACAAATATAGGCAGTGCAATGATTAAAAAGGAGCCTGTTTATAAAGGCATGACAAAGTTAAAATTAATGTGCTTTTTTCATTCTTGCAATTGAAAATGACTGATTAAAGACCTTAAATTGATTAGTTTTAAGAGAGAGCAAGTAAATGAAAAAGAATATTGAATATTATGAGGCTTTGTTTTTCTAGCAAATGCATGTATACTCAGTAGCAATTCTGCAGCTGGTTTTCATGTCTTCATAAAGACAATCTACTAAAGAGAAACTGGAGACAGTCTGGTGAAAGGGGATTGGCTGAGGGAAATGAAAAAAAAAGAGAAATTATGTAGAACATGTTCTCTGAAAGCAATCAGGGGTTTTCCCATCTGTGAGAGCTTTAAAGACAAAACCAATTAGACATGAAGTAAAGCTTTTTTCAGTTTTTTTTTCAAATGCAGTGTAGATACTAATATAAACAGGTGTTTTTGTTTTTTTTTTCCTTTTATCCCCTCTGTCTTTTTCTTTGTTCAGTTTTAAGAAATGTAAGCACTGCAATGAAAAAAAGGGAAGAGAAGGGGGGAGAGAGGAATGGTCTGGTTAAGAGAATATGACAAAAGAAAAATCAGGGTGCTTTTTCCCATGCTTGTATAGGGAAATGACTGGGTTAAAACCCTAGGCATTATCCAGTAACATGTTTATTACAAAGCATGAAAATGAAAAAGAATATTGAATATTATAAGGCTTTTTCAGGTAAACAAGGCACCTTTAGCAGTTTTGTGTCTGGTTTGCATGTCACTAGAAGACAATCTGATAACAAGAAATGGCTTGGAGAAAGTGTTTACTGAAAGCATTCATGTGTTTTCTCAGCTGGGAGATCTATAAAGATAGACAAAATCAAATAACATTTACTAATAGCACAGGCACCATGTGTCTTAGTATGACTAACCTTTCTTTTTAGTTAATCTAGCCTATCTGTGTGGCTATCAACTTAGAACTTTTGCTCTTATTAGGAAGCAAATACTTCAATATTCGAAGATGTACACAGTTTTGTGTGTTATTATTAAGTTAATAGGTTTAAGGAGGGTTTGGGGGGGTTGTTTGTTCTGTTTGAGGGCTTTCAAAAAAAGAAAGTTATGTAAGATGTGGCATAGGCGCAAATGGATATGACAAGAAACAACTGTATAAAAGAACAACCTGCCAAACAGTATCAGCATGTAACATAAAAGTTGGAAGTAGATATTTAACAAAAAAAGCAGTTATACATAAAAGGTGGTAATAATAACTATGTAAGAAAATGATGCTTTCTGTAATGTCTTTCAATCTGTATGGTCTTACAGATAAATATAAAAAAGAAAAAGCAGTGAAAACTGATAAAGATCTGGACGGTTTTGTTTAACAGTATTTTAAAAGGAGAAGTACCAGCATCCTGGAAGAAGCTGGTGGTAACAGTAATACCTAAAGAGGGTAAAGATCCATTGCATCCAACTTCATACAGGCCCATTTCAATACTAAACCGTGATTATAAAGTGTTTATGTCTATAATGGCTAAAAGAATGGCAAACGTGATACCAAAATTGATAGATATGGATCAGTGTGGTTTTGTGGAGGGGAGGCAAACATTTGACAATGTTAATATAACACAGATGAGAGGGAAGCAGAATGTAAGAAAATACCACTTTTATTGGTGGATCTTGATGCAGTGAAAGCATTTGACAGAGTAGACTGGGGCTTCATGAGCAGGTCAATGGAAGCATTTGCTTTCCCTGTTACAATTATAAGGTTGATTAGAAGTATATATAAGGGATCAGAGGCAAAAGTTTAAGTGGGTAGGGTCCTCTCTGTTAATTTCTGCTTGAGTAGAGGAACTAGGCAAGGTTATCCACTTTCCCCTTTGTTGTTTGCATTATATTTAGAACCATTGTCAAAGAAAATACGGGGCTCAGAAATTCAAGGAAATAATAAGATATAATTGGTATAGTAGTCAGGAAAAGCTGGGTCTATTTGCAGATGATACTTTTTTATACATGACAAAACCAGAAAGGGACATTACAGTGTTGTGGAACAATCTAAGACAGTTTTGCATCTTCTTGGGATAATAAAGCTAAACAAAGGCAATAGCTGTTTATTATGTACCCACACACAAATTGGTCCAACAATATCCATATTTATGGGGACATGATAAAATGAAGTATTTAGGAGTATGGATAATAAATGACTTTGTTGTGGCAGCTAAGGATATGGGGGAGGAGACTAAACAGAAAATAATACAAAAACTGAAAAACTGGAAGCTCTGTTATATGGATATGGATACAAAGATACAAGCCATTAAAATGTTTTTAGTCCGTTTAGTCTTATATACAGATCAGGCATATTTTTATCAATTAGAGGAGAAGCTGTGGATAGCAATTAGAAAAGAGTTAAAGGATTTTATCTGGGAAGGGAGGACAACAAGGGTCTAGTGGGATAAGATGATTCTTCCAGTATAGCAAGGTGGACTAGGATTACCCAATATGAGGGGGTATTTTACAGTAACACAGTTAAGGTTCTTATACAGAGCACAAGCAGAAAACCATAATTCAAAAAGTGGAAAGGAATGATGATACTTGGGGGAAGCTCAAGAAACAAGGAAAGATTGGGATTTTGGATGCAGACTCGTAAGGAGAACAACAAAAATCATACAGAGTATTATATTCATAAAACAGCAGGGAGTGTTCTAACAACCAAACCAGCATGAGAATGTAGAAAAGAGATTCTGACGATAGGGATGTCTGTGGTTAGGGATACAGATAATAAGCAGGGGGGCTGGAATTTATTGGAGAAAACTGGCAAAGGAACCAATGTGCTGGGAGCAAATAACTTGAAAGGGAAAGGTAATAGAATGGGAAGAGGCCAAGAATTTATTTGGACTGCAGGATAGAGATTGCCTTCCCTATCAAGGATTGATATCAGAGTGTAGGCAAAGAGAAAGAAATAGGGGATCCTAAGTGAAACACCAGCACTGGTAGAGTTTTTAATAGAATCTAGAGTAGTAGCTGGTGTTAAAAAAGCATATAAAATATTGCATGATAATTATAAGAATTAATCAGAGGAGCTTAGAAAGGATTGGGAAGAGAGATTAAATAAGCAATTCACAAAGAGACAGCGAGGGATATATGTATATATCCCAAACATGCAACAAAATGTATATTTTGGATCTTTGCCTGGAAGTATTTATATAGGTATTTGTCAAGTAGACTCCAAAGATTTTTTCCTCAGGTGAATAGCAAATGTTGGAGGTGTGACGGGCAAGAAAGAGATGGCTGGGAACATATATTTTGGGAGTGTAATTAGCTGGCAAACCTTAGAGATTCCCTGCAGGCCACTATGTCGGAGATGCTGGATGAGTGGATTGGATTGACAGGGAAGATGATTTTTTGAGCTATGATACAGAATCAGAATTGCCTAAACAGAGTAAAGCCTTGCTGAGTCTAATTGTGGTGGCTGCCAAAAAAGTAATTACTAGAAAATGGAAATCAAAGTCTAACCAACTTTACTAGAAGTAATGACTATAGTAACATAAAACAACTGGAATTGGCATCTTTAGAAAAGGGAAGGAGCAGACTACATAGGAAAAATGGGAATTGTGGGAACATTATATGTACAGAAGGAATGAGGTTTAAGAGGCAGGATTTGAATGAGCCATATAATGCTTAATTGACAAAGACTTGGATAGATTATAAGTGATGAATAATGTTTGTAACTACAGTTGTTTCAATGGTGTCTGTGATGTATAACATTTGCAACTAAAGTGATGCCATTTTGTTTGTTTTTCATTTATGTAAATGTAAGATTGCCTATGGCATATGTGAAAATGTAATAAAATTGTTTGTTGAAAAAAAAAAGAAAATACAATAGTGATATGTAGTTCATTCATCACAGTACATCAGAATGGCACTGACTAACACTGGACAATCAGTTATCCTTTCCTGATCAGAAAAGCACCCCAGCACTATGTCTGCACTTTCCTACCCAAAGAATGCTTCATAATGTTTTGAACAGATCATACAAAAGTTAGAATGGCTACAGTGACAAAAACACCAGTACTTTCTACTAAGTAAACTGCTCAGAGATATCACAAAGAATGTAATAGACAGTCTAACCATACTTAAACAATGGGCACATTACACTCCTACAACATGTCTACTATAGACCAGCATGTAATAGACAGTCTAACCATACTTAAACAAATGGCACATTACACTCCTACAACATCTCATGTCTCCTAAAGACCAGCATGTAATAGACAGTCTAACCATACTTAAACAATGGGCACATTACACTCCTACAACATGTGTCATGTCTCCTATAGACCAGCTCCATAGTCAAACCACTTACAAGCTTATGGTTGAGTACACATGATCTGTTGTTGACTGGTGGTGCTCTCTTTCACACCTGTTGTTGACTAGTGGTGCTCCCTTTCACACCTGTTGTTAACTGGTGATGCTCCCTTTCACACCTGTTGTTGACTGGTGACACTGCCATTCACACCTGTTTTTGACTATTGGCACTCTCTTCCATACCTGTTGTTAACTGGTGATGTTCTCTTTCACACCTTTTGTTGACTATTGTCACTACCTTTCACACCTGTTGTTAACTGGTGATATTCACTTTCACACCTGTTGTTGACTGGTGACACCGCCTTTCACACCTGTTGTTAACTACTGGCACTTGCTTTCACACCTGTTGTTAACTGGTGATGTTCTCTTTCACACCTTTTGTTGACTATTGGTGTTCCCTTTCACACCTGTTGTTAACTGGTGATGTTCACTTTCAGACCTGTTGTTGACTGGTGATGCTCACTTTCACACTTGTTCATAGGTTCATAGGTTCATAGATTAGTACTAAGCTAACTGCCCTTGAGAGCCATTTTAAGCCTAGCCAATTATCCCTTGTGAGACTCAAACCCTGCACCTTGTGCTTGTAAGGCAAACACCTTAACCATTAGGCCACCCTCCCAACCCAATAGTTGTTGACTATACTGCTGCCATTCACACCTGTTGTTGACTGGGGATGCTCCCTTTCACTCCTGTTGTTGACTGGAGATGCTCCCTTTCACACCCGTTGTTGACTGTGCTGCTGTCTTTTACACCTGTTGTTGACAGGTGATGCTGCCTTTCACACCTGTTGTTGACTGGTGATGCTCGCCTTCCCACCTGTTGTTGACTGGTGATGCTCCCTTTCACACCCTTTGTTGACTATGCTGCTGTCGTTCACACCTATTGTTGACTGGTGATGCTCCCTTTCACACCTGGTGTTGACTGGTGATGCTCCCTTTCATGCCCGTTGTTGACTATGCTTCTGCCTTTCACACCTGTTGTTGACTGGTGATGCTACCTTTCACACCTGTTGTTGACTGGTGATGCTGCCTTTCACACCTGTTGTTGACTGTTGATGCTCCCTTTCACACCCATTGTTGACTATGCTGCTGCCTTTCACACCTGCTGACTGGTGATGCTCCCTTTCACACCTGTTGTTGACTGGTGATGCTCCCTTTCACATCTGTTGTTGACCGGTGATGCTCCCTTTCACACCTGTTGTTGACTGGTGATGCTACCTTTCACACCTGTTGTTGACTGGTGATGCTCCCTTTCACACTTGTTAGCAAACAGCACAATTAACAACTTGCACTGATAATATATATGTGTACATGGCTGTCTTTCACTTGTTTGACAATACAAATAAGTGACAAAAATTGAGTGACAGTACAAATGTGTAACTGCCCATTTGTGTGACACAAATTTGACTGAATTCAAACTTTAAGTAAGACTTTACAGGAGAATGAGTGTGTGACTGTGACTGAAGAGTTAGTGTTTGTGAGAATGTGCACAATTGTGTAGTAGCCAGTAGTATGTATGTGTGAGTATGCACAGGTTATGGTTAGACTTAGGGTTAGGTAAGAGGATATATTTATGTTGTGCCTTTTTGTTGTCATGCATGTGCTGTGTCCTTTTGTCTTGATTAATGGTCCTGGTAGGGTAAAGGTTAGAGTTAGTATAAGAGTTAGGGTAAGGGCTTTTAGTGGTATAATGTGTAGTGTTAGGGTTAGATGTGTGTGTGTGTGTGTGTGTGTGTGTGTGTGTGTGTGTGTGTGTGTGTGTGTGTGTGTGTGTGCGCGCGTGACTGTGTGAGTGTGTGTGTGCATGCGCGTGCATGTGTGTGAGTGCGTGCATGTGCGTGTGTATGCATGCGTATGTGTGACTGTGTGCGTGTGTGTTTGTATGTGTGTGTGTGTGTGTGTGTGTGTGTGTGTGTGTGTGTGTGTGTGTATGCGTGCGTGTGTGTGTCGTGCGCATGTGTTCATGTTAGTGGGTTTGTGCGTGACTGCAATTGTGTGTGTGTCTGTGTGTGTGCGTGTGCATGCATGTGCATGTGTGTGTGTGTGTGTGTGTGTGTGTGTGTGTGTGTGTGTGTGTGCATGTGTGTGTGCGTGTGTGTGTGTGTGCATGTATGTGTATGCGTGTGTGTGTGCATGTGTGTTTGTATGTGTGACTGTGTGTGTATGTGCATGCATGTGTGTGTGTGTGTGTGTGTGTGTGTGTGTGTGTGTGTGTGTGTGTGTGTGTGTGTGTGTGTATGCATATGTGTGGGTGTTGTGTGTGTCTCGTGCGTGTGCATTCGTGTGTGTGTGTGTGCGTCTGTGTGTCTGTGTGTGTGCACGCTGCTTGTGCATGTGTGTTTGTGTGTGTGTGTGTGTGTGTGTGTGTGTGTGTGTGTGTGTGTGTGTGTGTGTGTGTGTAGGCACCCTTTTATGGAATGGCAATGAAATGCATCCAGTACTGGTCATTTGCTCTACTCCCATTTTGCTCCCTAAGAGAGAGGTTCAGGCTCACTCATAACCTTGTACTGAAATTGAACGAATGAACAAATGAATGAATGAAATGAGTGAATGAGTTAATGAAAGAATACATGAATGAATGAATGAATGAAAAGTGTAATGCACTAAAATCAGTCGTTGCTGTTGTAATTTTATTAAACCATAAGTCATCGATATGCTTATCTAAAAAAATAAAATCTACTTTTATAGTTATTTATGTATACATGGTAAGGAAAAGTATGCTATTTGAGTGATAGCATTGTGCTGGAATAGTACCATGTATCCTAATGGAAAGATCACTGAAGGAGGTCTCTGCACTCGGAGTTTTGCCCTTTTACCACAAGGTAAAACTCAGAGTTGGATGATATGTTGTATGAAGCCTCTTGTTTAGTGGGATGGGGCCTGATCTCATCTAAAAATTTATTTCTTCAAAAAGTTAAAAAAATTCCATGAACTGACTTGCAGTCTATAAGCTTTAAGGTAGGTTTTCTCACATGCTTCATTCTATAGATAAATTGATTACGCTTTGCATCTGTCAGCCTTCCTAATAAAAGGTTCATTGCCCACATATTCAGACATTTATCCTTTGGAGTGTTGCCTAGCTTCATAGCTAGAGTGATTACCTATTTTGTAGATTAAAATAAATAACATCATTATTAAGTCCTCCCTGAAATTTTAGTAAGTCAAACCTGTTTGATTAATTTATCTAGATAATCTGTTGTAAGTGCTGTTTTGTGCATATCAAGTAAGATAAACTGTCAATCACTAATCTGGAGAGTATGTCTGCAAATTAGGTTCCATTGATGTTATTTGTGTAATTATTTATTTATTATGCTTGGATAACTATAGAGTCCCCATTGAGCAGTGATGTTTCACAAGGGTGATTTGGCAAGTGAGATGTGCAGTGACAATGTATTACATTTACTTACACAGTACTACAGCCAACAAACATTAACAAAGAGTCAAGAAAGAAACCTTATGAATCATGTTATTGACATGATTATGATAATTTAATTCATTTTTTAGTTTTAAAAGGTCCACTAGGCACAAGTCCCACAATTTAGGCAGAATGCAGGAGAACTGGTCTGGTTAAGTACATGTTCAGAGTCGCAGATTATTTAAGGAGGTCTGAAGGAATCAAACTCAGGATGGCATGATAAAGCTAGTGAGGAAACTGTGACTATAATGTCTGTGGAAAACTGTTAAATCAGTAAACGTCTCTAGGGTAGGATCAAACCACTAACCTTTTAGTTCGAACATACTAACCAGTTGTATCACAGAGACACATAAACTAAATACATTTGCTTATACTACTGAAGCAAAAGATATTTTATTGTATCAGAAAATACACTAATAGTTAATGATGTTTTGTAATTCACGAGGCAAAGAATTCCACAAATGAGAAACAGAGACAAAACAACCTTATCTGTCTATCCACAAAATGCCCTGGGGACCACAAAAGAGAAACATTTCAAAGATCTTGAGTCCTTTGAGGAAAATAAATATTATGATTAGTTCTTCCTATATGTACAGTTTTAAAATATGTTCTTGTGGTTCAGTGGACACATTTATTTTTTAGTTTCCTTTTTAATTTATAGTTCTGTTCACTCTGGCTGCCACTTTCTAGCTTTACTGCTGCAGACATGATATCACTAAGTAATTAAATAAGAAGTTATTTAAATCCTACAAATATGTGTACAGTGATAGCAGACATAACCTTTTACATGATTCTAAAGAACCACTTCTATTTATTTATTTATCATTTGTTAACTGGGATAGTCCGACTTGGAACAAAGCCAATTTTCAGTGGAGGCCCGGGGAGAAATGCTCCAGATGCATGTCTTTATGACGTGGGACTATTATTTCTATAAAATGAAAGAAACAATAAGACCTGAAAGCCTGTGTCTTGATTTCAGTAAAAGCAGATAGATGCATGCAGGTAATAATTATTGTATTTTACTTTAAAAGAATATAGCTTAAGAAGATTATTGTTAGGAGTCTCAAAACTTACCACCAGAGTTGCCTGCTTGTTAGAAATATTGTTTTCCTTTCTAAAAACGCATGTCCTGTAACACATTCTTAGCAGTGCTTCTATTCTCACTGTAAACCAATACACCTCTGTAATTTTTCATGCTGTACTATACTACAGCACTACCTGGCTTTTCTGACGGAGGGAAATCCCCCTTCACCCTCTGATGACAGTAAAAACTGAGAAATACCCAGCCAAGCTAAAGTCTTCACTTAAACTTCCTGTAGTGGAGGCCCATGAGATCTATGCAACTAACACTTAAAGACATATCAGGTTTACATGGTTTCTGAATGCCCATATGACTTTTTACTTGTTTTACTTTTATACTTTGTAAGGACATTCAGGCCAATAAAGCCAAATCCCACCAGCAGTAAACATGCCATGATTTGGACTTTTTTTGGCTTCATCAGTACAGCATAACTGGATTGTTTGTCGATACTTTAGAAACACAGGGCTTAAAACACAGCTTATGCCCACAAACATTAAGGTGACTGGAAAAATATCCCAAATAACATCCAAGTAAAGGAAAACATCAGAAAAACTAAGAAAGACCCAGCCAAGCTAAAGTCTTCACTGCATAATACCTTGTCTGTGTCACTTTTTTTTTTGTTCTCACCTTTCTGAATGCACTGCCTGCCTTGCCTGGGTGAAACCTCACAATACATTCTTTAGTAATTTTTGTTTCTAATATATGACTTAATAGTTATCAGGTGTCAAGGTTTTTAGGCGAAGAAAAACCCACATAGCAAACTGTATGCAACGTTTGCTTTTTCTTCTTTCTTTGAGGTAATGATCCGGGGGGTCATGTCTTTTACTGGGCACTGTCACTCAAAGATGACTTGTCTCACTCCACCTGATGTCATAAATCTGTTCAATCTTTAGGATTCACGGAGTTTATTTTTTGAATTTGTAGTGTTAGATATCAGCTGAGGATGGCACGTCACAAAAGCTGTTACCAGTCACAGAAACCATGAGGGGAAGTCAAAGCAGCTGACTAATTCTTGGCTTTAAAAATTGATTTAAGCACTATGTTGTAACTAAAGAAAAAAGAGAGCATTACAGAATTTAAAAATATGACAAAGAACACAAACCAGAAACTGTAAGTAAAAGAAAATGACACTTGTCCATACATTCTGAAAGTAAGCAGCAGTTGCAAGCAGTGCCATTCTAAGTAAATGAAAAAAGGCCCTTTATGTATGGAGAGATCAGTATAATGCCATCTTCAGGGGTACAGAGTTCACTGAGGGAAAGAGAAAATTAGTGAAAAAAACTGAATCAGGCCAGTATGTCTCTTGCCATTTGCAGTTTTCAATAATAAGTCCTCGTGCACCGCAGAAACATCAGGAGTACATAAAACATCAAAAGAAGATAAAAACTTGTTTTTTGTTCAATTTCTGGCCATAATGGTCCTTTTGTGTACTCTTTCTAGAAGTAGCAAGCAAAGTTATATATTTCTCATGACTGCCTTCTGATGCAGCTTCTTCTCACATTTGTTTTGGGCCACTTGATGCTGTTAAGTAAGCTTCTTCCTTGTTCTGTTGTCTCATGTGCTTCCCCATTAGTTGGTCATGGACATTACCATCTGACCATCTGGGGTGATAAATGAACTGAGATTACCTGGCATCCAAGGCTGGTTTGGATTTTTCAAGGTCTTCCTATCGCCCTTCTCCATACTCATCATGTAATGTCATCAATGTTAAACCCACTTGCGGATGATCACTTGTCCATGGCAGGAATCTTCCAGTACATTCCACATGGTTTGCAATAGGGTTGGAGCCTTCATTTTCTAGCTTCAGCTCTAACTTTTCCATTTTGTAGAACAGGAGATCCAATGTTCTGCCTTTCCCACCCCCCACCCCAGCTGCATCCTAAAGGATTACATCTACCAATCAAGCTCATGTCTGCTGGGTCAGAGCTGGGACTTCAGCCCTCAGTACCACATGGCCGATGACACCTTTATCTATTAGGGCTCCTTTTGATGTCACCTTTTTTCTTTTATAGTCAAACAACAGAGACTCCATTTCATGATTATTTATAATATAATCTCTTGCTTGTACAGTTACATGTGTCTGTCTCTTGCTTGTACGGTTACATCTGTCTGTCTCTTGCTTGTACAGTTACATCTGTCTGTCTCTTGCCTGTATGGTTACATCTGTCTGATCTTGCTTGTACAGTTACATGTGTCTGTCTCTTGCTTGTACGGTTACATCTGTCTGTCTCTTGCTTGTACAGTTACATCTGTCTGTCTCTTGCCTGTATGGTTACATCTGTCTGTCTCTTGCTTGTACAGTTACATGTGTCTGTCTCTTGCTTGTACGGTTACATCTGTTTGTCTCTTGTTTGTACAGTTACATCTGTCTGTTTCTTGCTTGTACAGTTACCTCTGTCTGTCTCTTGCTTGTACGGTTACATCTGTCTGTCTCTTGCTTGTACAGTTACATCTGTCTGTTTCTTGCTTGTACAGTTACCTCTGTCTATTTCTTGCTTGTACAGTTACCTCTGTCTGTCTCTTGCTTGTAAAATTACCTCTGTCTGTCTCTTGCTTGTACAGTTACATCTGTCTGTCTCTTGTTTGTACAGTTACATCTGTCTGTTTCTTGCTTGTACAGTTACCTCTGTCTGTCTCTTGCTTGTACAGTTACATCTGTCTGTCTCTTGCTTGTGCGGTTACATCTGTCTGTCTCTTGCTTGTACAGTTACATCTGTCTGTCTCTTGTTTGTACAGTTACATCTGTCTGTTTCTTGCTTGTACAGTTACCTCTGTCTGTCTCTTGCTTGTACAGTTACATCTGTCTGTCTCTTGCTTGTGAGGTTACATCTGTCTGTCTCTTGCCTGTACAGCTACATCTGTCTGTCTTTTGCTTGTACGGTTACATCTGTCTGTCTCTTGCTTGTACAGTTACATCTGTCTGTCTTTTGGTTGTATGGTTACATCTGTCTGTCTCTTGCTTGTACAGTTACATCTGTCTGTCTTTTACTTGTACGGTTACATCTGCCTGTCTCTTGCTTGTACAGTTACCTCTGTCTGTCTCTTGCTTGTACAGTTACATCTGTCTGTCCTTTACTTGTACGGTTACATTTGTCTGTCTCTTGCTTGTACAGTAACATCTGTCTGTTTCTCGCTTATACAGTTACATCTGTCTGATCTTGCTTGCACAGTTACATCTGTCTGTCACTTGCTTGTACGGTTACTTCTGTCTGTCTCTTGCTTGTATAGTTACATATGTCTGTCTTTTGCTTGTATAGTTACATATGTTTGTCTTTTGCTTGTACAGTTACATCTGTCTGATCTTGCTTGTACAGTTACATCTGTCGGTCTCTTGCTTGTACGGTTTCATCTGTCTGTCTCTTGCTTGTACATTTACAGCAGTCTGCCTCTTGCTTGTACACTTACATCTCTCTGTCACTTGCTTGTACAGTCACATCTGTCTTTCTCTTGCTTGTACAGTTACATCTGTCTTTCTCTTGCTTGTACAGTTACATCTGTCTGTCTCTTGCTTGGATGGTTACATCTGTCTGTCTCTTGCTTGTACAGTTACATCTGTCTCTCTCTTGCTTGTACAGTTACATCTGTCTGATCTCGCTTGTACAGTTACAGCTGTCTGTCTCTTGCTTGTACAGTTACATCTGACTGTCTCTTACTTGTACAGTTACATCTGTCTGTCTCTTACTTGTACAGTTACATCTGTCTCTTTCTTGCTTGTACAGTTACATCTGTCTGTCTCTTGCTTGTACAGTTACATCTGTCTCTTTCTTGCTTGTACAGTTACATCTGTCTGATCTTGCTTGTACAGTTACATCTGTCTGTCTCTTGAACAGCTTGCACAGTTACATCTGTCTGTCTCTTCCTTGTACAGTTACATCTGTCTGATCCCACTTGTACGGTTGCATCTGTCTGTCTTTTGCTTGTACGATTACATCTGTCTGATCTTGCATGTACAGTTACATCTGTCTGTCTCTTGCTTGTATGGTTACATCTGTCTGTCTCTTGCTTGTACGGTTACATCTGTCTGATCTTGCTTGTACAGTTACATCTGTCTGTCTCTTGCTTGTACGGTTACATCTGTCTGTCCCTTGCTTGTACAGTTACATCTGTCTGATCTCGCTTGTACAGTTACATATGTCTGTCTCTTGCTTGTAACGTTACATCTGTCTGTCTCTTGGTTGTACAGTTACATCTGTCTGTCTCTTGCTTGTATGGTTACATCTGATGTCTCTTGTTTGTACAGTTACATCTGTCTGTCTCTTGCTTGTACAGTTACATATGTCTTTCTCTTGCTTGTACAGTTACATCTGTCTGTCTCTTGCTTGTACAGTTACATCTGTCTGTCTCTTGCTTTTACAGTTAAATCTCTCTCTCTCTTGCTTGTACAGTTACATCTGTCTGTCTTTTGCTTGTACAGTTACATCTATCTGTCTTTTGCTTGTACGGTTACATCTGTCTCTCTCTTGCTTGTACGGTTACATCTGTCTGTCTCTTGCTTGTACAGTTACGTCTGTCTGTCTCTTGCTTGTAGGGTTACATCTGTCTGATCTTGCTTGTACAGTTACATCTGTCTGATCTTGCTTGTACAGATGCATCTGTCTGTCTTTTGCTTGTACGATTACATCTGTTTGATCTTGCTTGTACAGTTACATCTGTCTGCCTCTTGCTTGTACAGTTACATCTGTCTGTCTCTTGCTTGTACAGTTACATCTGTCTGTCTCTTGCCTGTACGGTTACATCTGTCTGATCTTGCTTGTACAGTTACATCTGTCTGTCTCTTGCTTGTACGGTTACATCTGTCTGATCTTGCTTGTACGGTTAAATCTGTCTGTCTCTTGCTTCTACAGTTACATCTGTCTGTTTCTTGTTTGTATGGTTACATCTCTCTGTCTCTTGCTTGTACGGTTACATCTGTCTGTCTCTTGCTTGTACAGTTACATCTGTCTGTCTCTTGCTTGTACAGTTATATCTGTCTGTCTCTTGTTTGTATGGGTTCATCTGTCTGATCTTGCTTGTACAGTTACATCTGTCTGCCTCTTGCTTGTACAGTTATGTCTGTCTGATCTTGCTTGTACAGTTACATCTGTTTGTCTCTTGCTTGTACGGTTACATCTGTCTGTCTCTTGCTTGTACAGTTACATCTGTCTGTCTCTTGCTTTGCTTGTACAGTTACATCTGTATGTCTATTGCTTGCACCGTTACACCTGTCTGATCTTGCTTGTACGGTTACATCTGTCTGTCTCTTGCTTGTACAGTTACATCTGTCTGATCTTGCTTGTACAGTTACATCTGTCTGTTTCATGTTGTACGGTTACATCTGTCTGTCTCTTGCTTGTACAGTTACATCTGTCTGATCTTGCTTGTACAGTTACATCTGTCTGTTTCATGTTTGTACGGTTACATCTGTCTGTCTCTTGCTTGTACAGTTACATCTCTCTGTCTCTTGCTTGTACAGTTTCATCTGTCTTTCTCTTGCTTGTACCGTTACATCTGTCTGATCTTGCTTGTACGGTTACATCTGTCTGTTTCTTGCTTGTACAGTTACATCTGTCTGTCTCTTGCTTGTACAGTTACATCTCTCTGTCTCTTGCTTGTACAGTTTCATCTGTCTTTCTCTTGCTTGTACGGTTACATCTGTCTGATCTTGCTTGTACGGTTACATCTGTCTGTTTCTTGCTTGTACAGTTACATCTGTCTGTCTCTTGCTTGTACAGTTACATCTGTCTGTCTCTTGCTTGTACAGTTACATCTGTCTTGTTTCTTGCTTGTACAGTTACATCTGTCTGTCTCTTGCTTGTACAGTTACCTCTGTCTTTCTCTTGCTTGTACAGATACATCTGTCTCTCTCTTGCTTGTACAGTTACATCTGTCTGATCCCACTTGTACAGTTGCATCTGTCTGTCTCTTGCTTGTACGATTACATCTGTCTGATCTTGCATGTACAGTTACATCTGTCTGTCTCTTGCTTGTACGGTTACATCTGTCTGTCTCTTGCTTGTACGGTTACATCTGTCTGATCTTGCTTGTACAGTTACATCTGTCTGTCTCTTCCTTGTACGATTACATTTGTCTGTCGCTTGCTTGTACAGTTACATCTGTCTGATCTTGCTTGTACAGTTACATCTGTCTGTCTCTTGCTTGTACAGTTACATCTGTCTGATCTCGCTTGTACAGTTACATATGTCTGTCTCTTGCTTGTACAGTTACATCTGTCTGTCTCTTGCTTGTACAGTTACATCTGTCTCTCTCTTGCTTGTACTGTTACATCTGTCTGTCTCTTGCTTGTACAGTTACGTCTGTCTGTCTCTTGCTTGTATGGTTACATCTGATGTCTCTTGTTTGTACAGTTACATCTGTCTGTCTCTTGCTTGTACAGTTACATCTGTCTGTCTCTTGCTTGTACAGTTATATCTGTCTGTCTCTTGTTTGTATGGGTTCATCTGTCTGATCTTGCTTGTACAGTTACATCTGTCTGCCTCTTGCTTGTACAGTTATGTCTGTCTGATCTTGCTTGTACAGTTACATCTGTTTGTCTCTTGCTTGTACGGTTACATCTGTCTGTCTCTTGCTTGTACAGTTACATCTGTCTGTCTCTTGCTTTGCTTGTACAGTTACATCTGTATGTCTATTGCTTGCACCGTTACACCTGTCTGATCTTGCTTGTACGGTTACATCTGTCTGTCTCTTGCTTGTACAGTTACATCTGTCTGATCTTGCTTGTACAGTTACATCTGTCTGTTTCATGTTTGTACGGTTACATCTGTCTGTCTCTTGCTTGTACAGTTACATCTGTCTGATCTTGCTTGTACAGTTACATCTGTCTGTTTCATGTTTGTACGGTTACATCTGTCTGTCTCTTGCTTGTACAGTTACATCTCTCTGTCTCTTGCTTGTACAGTTTCATCTGTCTTTCTCTTGCTTGTACGGTTACATCTGTCTGATCTTGCTTGTACGGTTACATCTGTCTGTTTCTTGCTTGTACAGTTACATCTGTCTGTCTCTTGCTTGTACAGTTACATCTCTCTGTCTCTTGCTTGTACAGTTTCATCTGTCTTTCTCTTGCTTGTACGGTTACATCTGTCTGATCTTGCTTGTACGGTTACATCTGTCTGTTTCTTGCTTGTACAGTTACATCTGTCTGTCTCTTGCTTGTACAGTTACATCTGTCTGTCTCTTGCTTGTACAGTTACATCTGTCTTGTTTCTTGCTTGTACAGTTACATCTGTCTGTCTCTTGCTTGTACAGTTACCTCTGTCTTTCTCTTGCTTGTACAGATACATCTGTCTCTCTCTTGCTTGTACAGTTACATCTGTCTGATCCCACTTGTACAGTTGCATCTGCCTGTCTCTTGCTTGTACGATTACATCTGTCTGATCTTGCATGTACAGTTACATCTGTCTGTCTCTTGCTTGTACGGTTACATCTGTCTGTCTCTTGCTTGTACGGTTACATCTGTCTGATCTTGCTTGTACAGTTACATCTGTCTGTCTCTTCCTTGTACGATTACATTTGTCTGTCGCTTGCTTGTACAGTTACATCTGTCTGATCTTGCTTGTACAGTTACATCTGTCTGTCTCTTGCTTGTACAGTTACATCTGTCTGATCTCGCTTGTACAGTTACATATGTCTGTCTCTTGCTTGTACAGTTACATCTGTCTGTCTCTTGCTTGTACAGTTACATCTGTCTCTCTCTTGCTTGTACTGTTACATCTGTCTGTCTCTTGCTTGTACAGTTACGTCTGTCTGTCTCTTGCTTGTATGGTTACATCTGATGTCTCTTGTTTGTACAGTTACATCTGTCTGTCTCTTGCTTGCACAGTTACATATGTCTTTCTCTTGCTTGTACAGTTACATCTGTCTGTCTCTTGCTTGTACAGTTACATCTGTCTGTCTCTTGCTTTTACAGTTAAATCTCTCTCTCTTGCTTGTACAGTTACATCTGTCTATCTCTTGCTTGTACAGTTACCTCTGTCTGCCACTTGCTTGTACAGTTACATCTGTCTGTCTCTTGCTGGTACGGTTACATCTGTCTGTCTCTTGCTTGTCCAGTTACATCTGTCTGTCTCTTGCTTGTACAGTTATATCTGTCTGTCTCTTGTTTGTATGGGTTCATCTGTCTGATCTTGCTTGTACAGTTACATCTGTCTGCCTCTTGCTTGTACAGTTACGTCTGTCTTATCTTGCTTGTACAGTTACATCTGTCTGTCTCTTGCTTGTACGGTTACATCTGTCTGTCTCTTGCTTGTACAGTTACATCTGTCTGTCTCTTACTTTGCTTGTACAGTTACATCTGTATGTCTATTGCTTGCACCGTTACACCTGTCTGATCTTGCTTGTACGGTTAAATCTGTCTGTCTCTTGCTTGTACAGTTACATCTGTCTGATCTTGCTTGTACAGTTACATCTGTCTGTTTCATGTTTGTACGGTTACATCTGTCTGTCTCTTGCTTGTACAGTTACATCTCTCTCTGTCTCTTGCTTGTACGGTTACGTCTGTCTTTCTCTTGCTTGTACGGTTACATCTGTCTGATCTTGCTTGTACGGTTACATCTGTCTGTCTCTTGCTTGTACAGTTACATCTGTCTGTCTCTTGCTTGTACAGTTACATTGTTCTGATCTTGCTTGTACAGTTGCATCTGTCTATCTCTTGCTTGTAACGTTACATCTGTCTGATCTTGCTTGTACAGTTACATCTGTCTGTCTCTTGCTTGTACGGTTACATCTGTCTGTCTCTTGCTTGTACAGTTACATCTGTCCTGTATGGTTACATCTGTCTGTCTCTTGCTTGTACAGTTACATCTCTCTCTGTCTCTTGCTTGTACGGTTACATCTGTCTTTCTCTTGCTTGTACGGTTACATCTGTCTGATCTTGCTTGTACGGTTACATCTGTCTGTCTCTTGCTTGTACAGTTAACTCTTTCTTTCTCTTGCTTGTACGGTTACATCTGTCTGTCTCTTGCTTGTACAGTTAACTCTTTCTTTCTCTTGCTTGTACGGTTACATCTGTCTGTCTCTTGCTTGTACAGTTAACTCTTTCTTTCTCTTGCTTGTACAGTTACATCTCTCTGTCTCTTGCTTGTACAGTTACATTTGTCTGATCTTGTTTGTACACTTATATGTCTGTCTCTTTTTACTTACTTTTTTATTGTGCCTGACATGCTGTTGTATTCCATCTCCCAAGTATTAAAACACAAGCTTTGACTCATGACCTAATGTCATACATCTTTAATGAGATGCCATGTATGTGCACTGTTTCTTTCTTACATTATAAGTACTCTGTGAAAATGATAATCCCCATTCTGACAGTCCTAACACTGACAGACCTAGATAGGTTCTAGGATTACCCTATCCAAGGATATAAACCTAGCGTGTGACATGCACAAAACATGCTGGAGGGACAGGTATGTGTCTCAGAGATTGTGTGTATGTAATGTCCTAGTTACAGCTGACAGGTTAGTCAATTTAACCAAGCTCAAGCCCTGTACCTTAAAGAGACAAGACCCTGAAGTGTCTACACCAGCTACCAGGCTGAGTTTCAGTACATTTTCCAGGAATAGTAAGCTTCAAGGAAAGAGAAGTTTAGTTCTGTTCATGCTAAGTCTGTTTTCAATGTGCAACTGTTTGTTTAGGAAAATGGCCATTACTGTTTGCCCTAGACCATTTGAAGGCAGTGCTAGTAGTATAACACATACATACTTGCTTTTGATGCAGAAGGCTGTGGGTTCTACCACCACACCATGTAGATAGATTGTTGATATTGTGCTGTTCTTTAAGGGAGGTGGGGTGATGCATTCCCGAGTGCTTCCTCCTTTGGATGAGATACTTTTTGTAACTATGAACCTGTTGTCAGTTTGCCATCCATTTCTTATTCCATTGTTAATGTAGACAGTGTATTCATGATCAGCAGGCACTGAATTTGTGGAGGAAACACACTGAAATATAAAGTTGCTTGCTGATAGCAGCCTCTTCATTAGTTACAGATCTCTTTTATGTGGAATTATTCAGATGACTTTTACTGTTGCAGAGATTGTGAATAATGACTAATATTGGTGGATTGTAATAACAGGAGTTTGAGGGGTCTTTTGTGAGTGAAGTGTTCAGAAATGGACAGTTTTGTAATTATCGGTTCATACATTTTGTTTTATTGCTTACTGAAAAAAATTTTCCAAACTACAAATTTACCACACATTCTAACAAGTGGCGCTGTATTATGCAAGGAATATAATTTAATACAATCAGGAAGGTGAATAAAAAACACATGTATGTTTGCATGGTCCTAAAATGTGTGCAAGGTGCCCATGATTTAAAACAGCCCAAAGGTAAACTTAATCCATCACTACCCAGGTGCATTTTTATGAATGTGGGTTTCAATGCCATTTCAATAGGTTCATAGGTGTGTACTAGGCTAATGACCCTGGTGCCTTTACAAGCCTAGCCCATAGGATTATCCTGGCAGTATGATTTTCAAGGGCAGAGACGTTTACTGTTAATACCAAGTCTGTTTTCGTCGTGAGGCTGTTTGTTTTTGTAGTATCACTGAATGAAAGGTAGAGTCTTGCTTTGCTACAGTAGAACCAGACTTTTATCAAACTTCTTGATGGTTCATTAGGGTAGGTCTTTATGAGTATGGATGTAGAACTAGAAATGAGCCTGTTTGATAACCAGAGAGGTAGCCTTGTCAGATGCATGGCCTTAAGGAAGCGGTATCCTTCTGTCACATAAATGACCCGGCCAGTTGATGTTTCCAGAACTAGATGTATATATTAAGAGATGCCCTAGGGTTCCAGACAGAAGACTCTTATTTTGAAGGGATGTTCACCTGATTGTCATATTTCTGGAGCCTGGTGGCACTGTATTGAAAACTGAAGAAATCCTTACTATAGCCAGTTTATGATGGCAGAAGAAAATAATACCTTAAAACTAAAGTAAATAGAATGATAATGCTGCTGTCAGGATGAAGCAATGACATGTCAGCTGTACAACAAAACCTCACGGATTTAGGACTGCAGTTTCTGAGTCAATACCAAAAGTTAACTGTGATTCAATCAAAATTATTATTATTATTATCATTGACTTATTATGTATTCATAATTGCTACTAAGTGTTTTTAGGGATCTACTTTAGATCGATGAAAGTTCAAAATGTTGAACGCTCACATGAGTGGAAATGCAGGAACTCGATATTTTTTTTGGATCACAGTACAGTGAAGATCGGAACATTTTCCCTTTCCTCACTGTAGTGTAATCTTGGAGTTGGAATATATATTTAGTGGGGGGTGTGGAGGGAACAGCCCCCCACAATACCGATTTCGATTTCCTGCATTTCCGCTCATGTGTGCATTCGAGATTTTGAAATTTCATCTAATTAATATATTTATTCATTTATTTTACATTTGTTGACCTGGTATGTACAACTGAGCTGAAGAACCCTTTTTCAGTGGAGGCCCGGGGAGAAAATCTCCACGTATTAAACATTTATCAGATAACAAAACAGTTAATTAAAAATATAATACATAATTCCTACAATGCATCAAGGAAAAACGTTTAGAAGTGAGTTCAGTGAGAATAAGATGTAAATAAATTATGAAATTACATACATTACAGATCAATTTTAAAAACTGTAGTTGAGGATTACATGGACCATTGAATGATTACACAAAGGCATTAGCAGGGTAGATTAAGAAGACAATTTAAGGATTATATTAAGAGAGGGAGACAGTGAGATTGTGAGAGGGAAATAGGAGAGCAGAAGGCGAACCTTCTTTAGGCTGGGGGGGGGGGGGCAGTGGCAGGTCCAATGACATGTAAAATATTCTTTGATGGCAGCCTTAAATTGTTTAGGAAGTGTGAGGGTCCTGAATTCAAGAGGAAGTTTATTCAAAATAATAGAAGGACGGTAGCTATATATGTTGCATCCAAATTTGGTCTTGGGTTTACAGATATTTAGTAGGTCTTGGGTAGAGCTCCATAGGGGTCTAGTAGGGGAATAGTGGGAGGTAAGGGAAGATAGAACTGGACAGCAGGAGAGCTGGAATAGGATAGAGTGGATGATCTGGAGCTGAGAGAAGAGAAGTACAAGGGGATCTTGTGCCAGTTTAAGCTTTTTAGAGAGAGACAGTGATTGGATTTGTAAGGTTGTTGGGTGGGAAACCTAGCTACCTTGTTATAAGTAGACTCTAGTTTTGATAGTGGAGAGGAGCTGAGATTTGTGAGAATTTGAGAGCTATATGTCAGACTAGGTAGGAGCTAAGTGTGTGGGAGAGAGTGATCCTGGCATCAGTGGAAAGGAACTTCTTGTTTCTGTACAGGAGTCCTAATTTCTGGTGGGTTTTTCTGATGCAGTTATTTACATGCAGGTTGTGGTGGTCTTTTCTAATGCAGTTATTTACATGCAGGTTGTGGTGGGTTTTTCTGATGCAGTTATTTACATGCAGGTTGTGATGGGTTTTTCTGATGCAGTTATTTACATGCAGGTTTTGGTGGGTTTTTCTGATGGAGTTATTTACATAAAGGTTGTGATGGGTTTTTCTGATGCAGTTATTTGCATGCAGGTTGTGATGTTTTTTTCTGATGCAGTTATTTACATGCAGATTGTGTTGGGTTTTTCTGATGCAGTTATTTACATGCAGGTTGTGATGGGTTTTTCTGATGTAGTTATTTACATGCAGGTTGTGATGGGTTTTTCTGATGCAGTTATTTACATGCAGGTTGTGGTGGGTTTTTCAGATGTAGTTATTTACATGCAGGATGTAGTGGGTTTTTCTAAAGCAGTTATTTACATGCAGGTTCTGATGTGTTTTTCTGATGCAGTTATTTACATGTAGGTTGTGATGGGTTTTTCTGATGCAGTTAATTACATGCAGGTTGTGATGGGTTTTTCTGATGCAGTTATTTACATGCAGGTTGTGGTGGGTTTTTCTGATGTAGTTATTTACATGCAGGTTGTGGTGGGTTTTCCTGATGCAGTTATTTACATGCAGGTTGTGGTGGGTTTTTCTGATGCAGTTAATTACATGCAGATTGTGATGAGTTTTTCTGATGCAGTTACTACATGCAGGTTGTGATGGGTTTTTCTGATGCAGTTATTTACATGCAGGTTGTGATGGGATTTTCTGATGCATTTATTTACATGCAGGATGTGGTGGGTTTTTCTGATGCAGTTATTTACATGCAGATTGTGGTGGGTTTTTCTGATGCAGTTAATTACATGCAGATTGTGATGGGTTTTTCTGATGCAGTTATTTACATGCAGGTTGTGATGGGTTTTTCTGATGCAGTCATTTACATGCAGGTTGTGATGGGGTTTTCTGATGCAGTTATTTACATGCAGGTTGTGGTGGGTTTTTCTGATGCAGTTAATTACATGCAGATTGTGATGGGTTTTTCTGATGCAGTTATTTACATGCAGGTTGTGATGGGTTTTCTGATGCAGTTATTTACATGCAGGTTGTGGTGGGTTTTTATGATGCAGTTAATTACATGCAGATCGTGATGAGTTTTTCTGATGCAGTTATTTACATGCAGGTTGTGGTGGGTTTTTCTGATGCAGTTAATTACATGCAGATTGTGATGTTTTTTTCTGATGCAGTTTTTTACATGCAGGTTGTGATGGGTTTTCTGATGCAGTTATTTACATGCAGGTTGTGATGGGTTTTCTGATGCAGTTATTTACATGCAGGTTTTGGTGGGTTTTTCTGATGGAGTTATTTACATAAAGGTTGTGATGGGGTTTTCTGATGCAGTTATTTGCATGCAGGTTGTGATGTTTTTTTTCTGATGCAGTTATTTACATGCAGGTTGTGATGGGTTTTTCTGATGCAGTTATTTACATGCAGGTTGTGATGGGTTTTTCTGATGTAGTTATTTACATGCAGGTTGTGATGGGTTTTCTGATGCAGTTATTTACATGCAGGTTTTGGTGGGTTTTTCTGATGGAGTTATTTACATAAAGGTTGTGATGGGTTTTTCTGATGCAGTTATTTGCATGCAGGTTGTGATGTTTTTTTTCTGATGCAGTTATTTACATGCAGGTTGTGATGGGTTTTTCTGATGCAGTTATTTACATGCAGGTTGTGATGGGTTTTCTGATGCAGTTATTTACATGCAGGTTGTGATGGGTTTTTCTGATGCAGTTATTTACATGCAGGTTTTGGTGGGTTTTTCTGATGGAGTTATTTACATAAAGGTTGTGATGGGTTTTTCTGATGCAGTTATTTGCATGCAGGTTGTGATGTTTTTTTTTCTGATGCAGTTATTTACATGCAGGTTGTGATGCCTTTTTCTGATGCAGTTATTTACATGCAGGTTGTGATGGGTTTTTCTGATGCAATTATTTACATGCAGGTTGAATTTAAGTTGATCATCAATGGTGATGCTGAGGAGTTTTGTACTGGATTCCACTTTAATAGTCTTATTAAGTGATAGCATGGAGAAGTAGGGTTTAATATGGTTAACATTTTACAGAGAAAGTAACAGTTTAGTTTTTTGGGGTTGAGGATAAGTAAGTTATTGGTGAGCCAGGTTTCAATGAGTTAAAGGATGTTTGGGAAGCAGATAACAGCTCAGATGGAGAGTTGGCAATGGTGATGACAGTAGAGTCATCAACATATTGAACTAGGGAGACTTACGACAAGAAGTATGGAGTCGACCCATATTCAGTATGCAGGTGGTATGTGCATCTTGTCACTAATGTTTATTTCAAAGAAAACCACTGAACTCGTTATGGCTAGTGTAGCTTTCACCCCCCCCGGTGTATCTATTAAGTCCGGAGGAAGTGTGGCATGTGTAGAAACCTCTACGCATGTACTAGGCATCTGTATGCAGAAGCATTCACCTGGCTGAGGTGCTCTTCTGTTAGTTCAAGGAACAAGTAAAAACACATGAGACGTCTTTCCAGTCTGGTATGTTAATATTATTTGACATTTTATGCAACAAACAGCACTTCTTTGGATACAACAATACTGGTGCACTTAACTTCACAGCTGCTATAGCTTATGGTATATGTTGATGTTCTGCTCTGTTTTTCTACGAAGACCCCCATGAGACATTGTTATATGTTTATCTTGGGAAATGTTTAAGTTTGTATGGCATTAGCTATGAGACAAATATTTTCTGCCAATTTAACATTAGAGTAACTTGTGGGGGAGCAAAGTTACGACTGTTCAGATAATTAGTTTTATAATGTGCTGCTTTTGTTTGTCCTACAGATAACAGATAGAAAACAATACACGCTGCTTGCACAAGAATCTCCAGAAGGATACTATGAAGAGGCTGAACCATATCAGAAAACCCCAGTTGGTATGAATATGTTAATGTTGGTGCAAATACCAGAATGTGTACCGTTGAAGTATTTGTATGCAGATAGCCTATTACATGGTACCTTGTGCGTAGCAACTCTGCTTTTTGTAACAATGTTAAACCAAAAAAACATTCCAGGAATTTTTGTCTTCTTTTTACGGGTTTGATTGATGTGATAATCAGAGTATCTTTCTGGGCTTCAAACCCATGTCTCTGAAGATAAAACTCTTCTAGCATTTTCTTCTTCATGATGTGATTCGTTATATCTCTCCTTACTTGATGCAACATTCACCATTTATTTAGTTATTTATTTATTTTTCATTTGTTAACCAGTAAAGTCCAACTGGACAGATGTCCTTTTTCAGCGGAGGCCCCGGGAGAAAAGCTGCAAGCTCCATGCACACAGTAAAATATTACATTAGACAGTTGATATGCAGTTAGATTACGTGCAATCATATTTAGTATCCACACACTTTTTTATTACTAATGATGCTGAAAAGTAATACCTTAAAAAGAAAGAGTTTAGAAATCAAATACTTCAGACTATTTGGGATATATATACATTGTAAAATAGCTGGTAGGATGAAATATGTATAAAATATAGATTGGATAGGAAGGGTTCTGAGTAGAGGGGAGAGAGGATAGGTACAGACATGGAAATAATGAGGTGAAAGTGGAGGGCTGATAGAGAGAGTAGTAGGTGGTAATGTCTAAAGGTAGGGTAAGCAGGAAGGTTGCAGACATATAGAAGAAGAGGAATAATTCAAAGGGTGTTAATAAGGATAATATTGGTAGGTGGGCTGTGCATAAAGTCAGTTGGATATAGGAAAGGAAGAGGACACTTAGAGGGAGGAGCAGAGAGATGTAACGGGAAATGATGCTGGAAGTAGAGCGAGGTAGGAGAAGTACCGCGGTGGGAAACAGAGAGAGAGACGTACTGTTAGTACTGGCTGAAAGTACTAGCAGGAGATCAGTTTGGGGTGTTGCAGTTACATAACCAAAGATGCTGAAGATGATTTCATGGCTTTTTTTGAAGGGGGTGAGGGTAGTTATAGTTGTGATACTGGGGGGAGGCTGTTCCACTGTTTAGCAACTGAGTTGCTGTAGAGAGAAGTGCCGGCGGAGTTATTGGTTTTGTTACCTCTAGTAAGAGTTTCTCATTTGATTATAGAATTCTAGCTTTGGTGCTTGGGTGAAGTAGGTTGTGTAGAGAAGGGATTTTGTCAGGGCAGTGAAGAAGTTTGCACGTTGTTATAAGTTGGTTATAAGGAATGAGGTTGGGAAGTTCCAGCCAATCAAGAGCTTTTAGAGGAGTGCAGTGATGCGTTTGATGGGGCATATTTGTTGCAAATTTGGCAATTTTATTATAGCAGCTTTGAAGAATGACAAGGTCTGGTTTTCTGAGATTGGTGAATATTGGTGATGCATCTAAGAGTGTGGAAATAAGGTGGGTACGTGTAATGGTGGCGCTGGTGGAGTTACTTAGGAACTGTTTGTTCCTGTATAGCATGGCAACTTTTTTATGCACTTTTTTGTGGTGGTGGATATATGTATGTCAAACTTCAATTGGCTGTCTATGATAACCCCAAGTAGTTTTGTGTGAGTGACTGGTGATATAATTGTGTTGTTACTGAAAGTAATGTTACAGTTAATAGTATGGGAGGAGTGATGTGTGGGTGGGAAAATAATAAGCTGAGTCTTATTGGGTTTAGTATTAGATGTGAATCTGAGAGCCAATGCTCAACAGCAAGAAAAGAGGACTGTGTTTGGTGGTGGAGGGTCTCAGGGGAGGGAGAGGCACAGATGAGTGTGGAATCCTCTGCATATTGTATGATGGAGACATGAAGAGTGGCTGTGTGTAGTTTGTTGCTAAAGATAGAAAACAGTAGTGGCCCACGGACTGAACCTTGTGGGACCCCTAGTGAGACCGGTAGAAGTGAGGAGAGTTCCTGTTGCAATCTTACTGTCTGTTGTCTGCCTGTTAGATAATTTTTGAACCAGAAAGTGGTAGATGCGCTCAGATTTAAATCTGCAAGCATGTCAATGAGTTTGTCATGGTTTACCATATCAAAGGTTTTGGAGAGGTCTAAGAATATGGCTGAGACCTAGTTACCATTGTTTCTGTGTTTGTTGACTGTGTGTGTTTAAAGGACATAAGAGGTGTAGTGGTGCTATGTGAAGGCCTGAAGCCATGTTGTGTTTTAATTAGTAGATTAGGAGAGTTTAGGAAAGTTAGGATTTGTGTGTATACACATCTTTTAAGGATTTTGTATAATGGAGAGAGTATGGCGATTGGTCAATAGTTGATTAGTTCTTTGGAGTTACCTCCTTTGTGAAGTGGGGTGATATAGGGAGTTACCTCCTTTGTGAAGTGGGGTGATATAGGGAGTTACCTCCTTTGTGAAGTGGGGTGATATAGGAGTTACCTCCTTTGTGAAGTGGGGTGATATAGGGAGTTACCTCCTTTGTGAAGTGGGGTGATATAGGGAGTTACCTCCTTTGTGAAGTGGGGTGATATAGGGAGTTACCTCCTTTGTGAAGTGGGGTGATATAGGGAGTTACCTCCTTTGTGAAGTGGGGTGATATAGGCAATGTTCCAGAGGTGAGGAACTAAGCTTTCGGTTCTAGACTGATTAATGAGGATTATTATGGGATATGCAATAGCTTTAGCAGCAATCTTTAGGAATACAGCTGGTAGATTGTCTACAGAGAGGGCTGTAGGTTTAAGTTTTGTAACTATCTTTTTCATAGTGGAGACTGGAACAGGTTGTAGTGAGAAGCCCAGGTCAGTGGTATTGAGGTTGGGTGGTTTGATGGTAGTTGGGGGTGCATATGATTTAGCTAGGGTTAGAATGGTGTCTGTGAAAAATTTGTTGAACTGGGTTGCTATGTTTGTTGAGTTGTCTGAATTAACAGGAGCAAGCTTTACCTGGATAGAGTACATTGTTTATGGCTGTCCATAATTTTTTAGGATTGTTCTGATATCTGTTTTGGTTGGTGTGGTAATAGTTTGTTTTATCAGTCTTGATTAGTGTCTTAGCTTTATTCCTGAGCTCGAGATACTTTGTTTATCAGTATATGTCAAATATTTATTTATTTATTTATTTATTTAATTGTTTATTTAAGTTTGATGACCGGGGAAGTCCACTGGGCCAGAAGAGCTCGTGTTCAGTGGAGACCCGTGGAGAAAAGCTCCATAACAAATTACAGTTACATTTGAATTTACAACTTGCAGTTTACAAATGAAAGGGCAAAAATGTATACATTTCAAGTACATATTGCAAGTTACCAGGGACACAACTTTAAACTGTGCAAAACAAGTTAAAGACATTTCAGAGTGTGTAATACAGTATGTTAAAAGCTCAAGTGAGTAAAACATTTAAAATATATAGTAACTAGCTTATAATGGTAGGTAGAAGTAATCAGATGCAGAGTGCAATTTGTGGCAGGAGAATTCTATGTGAGTTGAGCTATAGCTATTATTTATTTTAGTTTAGGTGGTCTATAAAGCATGGAGAAAGAAACAGAAGGGGTTATGGAGAATACTACGGAAGATACACAGTCCAAGGCAGCAGAGAGAATCTTAAGGAGTTGTGCAGAAAGAGAGAGGGCAGAGAGGGGAATAAGCTGGAGTGTGGCATGGGCATTTGCATTCGGATGATAGATGAGATAGTAGCTGGGTTTTGAAATTGTCATGCTGGGGAAGGCTGCGAAGGAGGGGGGTGGGATTCCATTTTTTGGCTATGGAGTAGGAGAGAAGTAGCTGGCCAAGAGATAAGAAGGTTTATGGATTTGAAGGAGATTTTGGTTTGTGGATCTGAGTTGGCGGTTGGGTATATAGGGTTTTAGGGATGTAGCCAGAGAAGGGCAGTTTGCAGGTTTGTAGATAAGTTTGTGAGCAGTGGTGAGTTGTAGGTAACTAAGGTAGTTGAGAAGTTCAAGCCAATTGAGGGTGAGGAGGGAGTGGCAGTGGTGGGAAGAGTATTTAGAATTGGTTGCAAATTTGCAGATTTTGTGGTAGCAGGATTCAAGTTTGTTTCGTAAGCTGATGTGTATGTTTTTGAACAGGGGTGCACCATACATTAGGGCGGGAAGCAAGAAAGTCTGACGGGTAGAGAGGCAGAGGAAGTGGATGTGTCTGTAGAGAAGACCTAACTTTTGGTGAGTTTTTTTGATTGAAGAGTGGATGTGTGTGTCAAATATTAGTTCTTCATCTATGATGATACCGAGAAGTTTAGTGGTGGGGACTATATCAAGGGGAGTGTTGTTCTGGCTTTGTATGGTGAATGAGGTTTTATCGATAGTTGAGTTTTTGCCGGGGCAGAAGAGCATTAGTGTAGTTTTATTTGCATTCAGGGCTAGATGGTTGGACTGCATCCAGATTTCTGTTTTGAAAAAGGCTAATTGTGTTTTTGCTAGAAGCTGGGAGGGTGAGAAAGCTTAGCAGATGATGGTCGAGTCATCTGCATACTTGATGACAGATGAGTCTGGGACAGAGTGGTGAAAGTTGTTAATAAATAGGTTAAAGAGTAGCGGGCCAATAACAGATCCTTAGGGGACACCTGTGGATGTAGGAAGGAAGGAGGATGTGGAGGTTTTCCATTGGACTGCTTGTGGGCGGTTGGATAGGTAGCTGGAAAACCAGTCTAGAGTTGGGGGAGAGAGGTGTAGAGTAGAGAGTTGAGATATGAGAAGGGTGTGGGAGATGGTAGCAAAGGCTTTTGACAGGTCAAGGAATAATGTAGATACAAATTTGCCTGAGTCACGTTCTTGGTTGATGGTTTCTAGAAAGGAAAGAAGGACGGTTATGGTGGAGTGACTGGGATGGAAACCATGCTGGGTCGGGGAGAGGAGATTGTTTTGGGTTAGCTGCATCATTAGTTGAGCTTGGATGGTTTTCTCAAGAATTTTAGACAGAGGGGATAGGATGGTGATGGGCCTGAAGTTGGTGGTGTCAGTATTTTTACCACCTTTGTGGAGGGGGATGATGTAGGCCTGGTACCAGATGGAAGGGACGTATGATTCTTGTATGGATCTATTTAAAAGTACAGAGATGGGGAAGGTGATGCTGTCTGCAGATAGTTTGAGGAATGCAGGAGGAAGATTGTCAGGTGCATTGCGGCAGGGTTTGAGTTTGAGAAGGAGTTTTTTTTATCGTGCCTGTGGGAATGGGCTTAAGGAAGAAGGGTGAGGAGGGGTTTAACTGGGTGGGGAGGGGGTTTTGGAATGAGTCGTTGTGGTTAGGGGATGGGGTGGGAAGGAGTTGGATAGTTTGGCTATGCAATCTAAGAAGAAGGAATTGAATTGAGAGGCGGTGTCGAGGTCAGAGAGGGTAGGATTGGGACAGGGGTTTACTTTATTATCAGGATTTAATATAGATGAGATGGAGTCCCAGAATTTTTGGGGTTTGTTGAGTGCAGAGACTGAAGTTTGGAATAGTGAGCTTTGTGGTCTTTGATAATTACCTTTTTGGTGGAGTTACAAAGTTGCTTAGATTCTAGGAGGGAGCTTGTTTTTTTATTTTTGTATACTGCCTCCATTTTTTGCCCCTTCAACCATTGTCAAGGATTGGATTTGATGTGTTTGGTTCTTAAGGGGGGCTTGCTGGTTAAGGAGGATAAGGAATGAGTGGCTGAAATGGGAGACAGCATCATCTAGAGGGAGAGTTCTTAGAGGGGTCCAGTCGATGCACTTAAGGCATTCTGAGAAGGTTTGGGGATTGAAAGATGACAGGTTGCAAGTTTGAATGTAGTGGTGCTGTTTTTGTAGGGGAGTTGGGAGTCGATCAGCAAAAGCAGGTAAGTGGTCACTGAGAGGATCTGGTAATATACAGGATTTGTTGATGAGACTTGGATGTGTTGTAAGGATCCAGTCAATGATGGTACCTGAGGTACCATCTTTATTTGGTGTGGTAGGTGAGTGAATTAGTTGGGAGAAGTTGTACAGGTTGATAGTATGGGAAGGGGCATCTGGGATGAAGGAGGACCAATTGATGTTGGCGTCACCAACGATATAGGTTTCATTATTTATGTGGGAGGAGAACCAGGATAGGATGTTCTCAAACATTTTGATGTTATCACCGGGAGGGGGGATATAAAGGGCAGTCACCGGGAGGGGGGGTATAAAGGGCAGTGATACATACGGAGTTGTGCTCGTTAATTGTTAGTAGTCCTATTGTTACTGCAGCATTGGCAAAGGTTGGAATTGAGTTGTTGTAGGGGGTTATGGTATGGGAGGTGGGGTAGATTATAGCTACTCCACTTCCTTTTTTGTGGGGACGATCGCTGCAAATCATTTGGTAACCTGGTGGTAGCATTTCATGATCCTTTATGTAAGGTTTGAGCCAAGTTTCAACCATGTTATGTCGGGGTGGTTGTGGGAGAGCCATGCATGAAGGTTAGGGATTTTGTTTCTAATACTTTGTGCATTGAGTGTAGTGATGCACAGGGACTTAGATTTTTTGGGTTCAGAGGATGGTTTAGCGGCATTAATGCTGGAGGTTGGTCTGGGGTTGGGGTGCACATCACCAGCCTGTGAGAGAGGGGTGTGGTGGAGGAGTAAAGAGAGGTGGATAGGAAGGGATAGGAGGTAAGGTTGACATGAGAGTATTGATCTTTTGTAGTGACAGTTTAGAGGAGGATGTAGGGGGAAGGGGAGAGGAGTACTTTCGATTTGTATAGATAAACAGTGTTGTAGTTATAAAGTTCATGTGAGATAGCAGAGTAAGAGGGGGGAGTGAACATGGATGTATGGTGCAGTGGAGTGTGTGAGTGAGGTGAGGAAGGGGTTGGGAAGTTATGAGAGATACGACAGACAGGAAAGAGAGATAAGTAGAGTTATTGGAGTGGAAGTTAGAGTTGATGAGAAGAACATTGTAGGAGGGGTTGCAGAGTTTGAGGAAAGATTAGGACTTTTTATAGGTGGAAGGAGTTTCAAATGGGCCTGATTGTGGTTGGTTAGGGTGGGACTGTCCAGAAAAAAAAAAAAAAACAAACATTGACCTGAAGTTGGAGGGCAACTACAGGTAGGAAGTCATTTTTAACAGTGTAAGACTTTGTCTTCTAAGCACTCGTAAAGTATAGATTAGATGTGTCCAACCTGCGGCCCACGGGCCGCATGCGGCCCTCAGAGCTCTGCCATGCGGCCCTCTAACTCTAACTCCATCATCGATGTACGCATGCCAAAAATACTTTTTTGTTGTGTTTTTCGTGCCCGTGACCTGTAACTCTAACATCGGTGTGCGCATGCACCAAAGCATCCTTCTAGTTTTGATTTTTTTGCACCAAAGAAGGGTCTGTGTTTTCGCACCATTATTTCGTGCAAAGAATCAATGTGTGTGCTCTTCTTGAAGAGGGACTCGTCTATGGATTTGCCGCCTTTACCTTTTAAAGAGACAGCACTTAACCTGTATTAATAGGTAAGTATGGTGTGAGTGAGTGCATGCATGAAAGCAGAATGTTTGTGTGCGTGAAAGTAGAAGTGTGTGTGTGTGTGTGTGTGTGTGTGTGTGTGTGTGTGTGTGTGTGTGTGTGTGTGTGTGTGTGTGTGTGTGTGTGTGTGTGTGTGTGTGTGTGTGTGTGTGTGTGTGCGTGTATAAGGGAGAAAGATTTAATATATATACTGAATATATTTTTGCAAATGGAATTCTTAGTTAAATAGGCCCCTCTACTTAGGCAAGTACACTTGAGTAACCAGTATTAGATCTTAGCCATCCAACTGGAAAAGTTTAGTATGTGGATTTTCCTTCCAGTTTGATGAAGGCTATGCTACTTACTTAAGGAGTACATTCATGGATATCCATCCAATTGTAGTGTTGTTGAACTACATTGTTTGATAATGTGAGGAGCTTTTTACAGAAGTTGAAAGTTTTTGTGTCAAGAACCTGTCCATACAAAGTGGCTTGTTTATGTTGCAGTGAAGGCTGTGGTCTTTGTAGTGAGTGTTTTAAATATAACCAGTATTTCTGAAGTGGAGAAAGTCTCTTAAGGCAGGATCTTTCTTAGCCTGGAAAGCAAGCCAGTGATGAAATTTATAGGGGCCAGTGAGAGACAGAGGAAAGCAAGAAGCTTTTTAGTCTGTTTGGATAACTAAGTGAACTCAGTCCTTTGAGCTTTTTTTGTCAGAAATGGTTGTAGTCTTTCTTTTGGCAGGGTGTTTTGCTGAGGCACTTGCCAAAAGGGGTGTTGCGCTCAATAATTGCTCTTGTAAAGGAAGAATACAGGGATGTTATGACCTCCTTGTCCCTGGATGAGATACCTTTACTAATGAGGTGGGCCATGTAAAAAGCTTTCCGTACAACGGAGACAACGTGGTGGTCAAAAGTCAGGTTTCTATCAACCTGGGTGCCCAAGCACCTCACGACTGATTGCGTGCTTACAACATTGTTATTAATGTGATAATTTGTGGGGACATCACTCTCCTCAAAGGGGATAATTGTGCATTTTTTGGCATTTAGCTTGAGGCCATGTTTCTGGCACCAGTCATTTGTTTGGGTGAGACCCTCTTGTACCTTATTCAGAATTGTTTTATTAAGTCAGTAATGTGAATTTTTTATTTTATTGCAAATTTGTTGGCTTATTTTTGTGGATTATAGCATTGTAGGACTGCTAATGTTGACATTGTATGTAGATGGACTGCTGGAGTGGTTTTCCCAGTGAGAAATGCTACTGCTGTAGTGAAAATCTGTTTCTTTGTAAAAAAAAAAAAATCTATATATTAACTAAGATGTTAGAGTTAACTGTTAGATTAGAGAATTAAAATCAGAATGAGAATTAGAATTTTAAGGCAAATATTAGGCATTTATTACATGTATTAATTGTTCGAATGCACCTACAGTACAGCCAGGAGGTCGACTTTGGTCTCCCGTGGCAGCAAAAGAGTTAACTATATGATATATTTTATATGCGGCCCCAAGACAATTTCTGTTCAATCAATGCGGCCCCGGCAAGCCAAAAGGTTGGACACCCCTGGTATAGATATTAAATATCAGAGGGCAGATGAGAATGAGGTGGACGAGTCCGCAGGTTCTTTGTGTAGGGCAGTCAGGAACCTATCAAATAAGCGAGTAATACTGAGGCTGGGAAAAATGTAACCAACAATTCCCAAAACTGTCAGTCTCCAAAGTTCAACATTATTAGTACTCTCACTGAAAGGTTTTAACATTAAAATTGCACAGTTTAAAGTAGTATCACCGAGTAGGTAGTTAGTCAAATTAGAAAACAGTTAGTTGTTAAAAGAAAGTACCACCACAAAGTCCAAGAGTAGATATCACCCCATCTGGTCCCAAACCAAAAATGTGTGTAAGGCCAATATAACAATCCCGTTTGTATTTCCAGCCCTTCTGCACAATTGCTGATATAGTAATAATCAACCTACAAAGTTGATTGTAATAAAACTTACAAAATACCCAAGATAGCTCAGACACTGCGATACCCGGATATACTGTTATTCGATACTGTCACTTCAACTTTTTAGTTTTACAGCTGCTTAATAATGCCAAAACATCTAATGCACTAGGAAACACTAAAATGTACCCTTTCAGCATAAAGTCCATCTTTACCAGGATGAATGTTCATAGGTTCATAGTTTCATAGGTAGGTGCTAGGCTATTGGCCCAAGGGCCTATATAAGCCTAGCCAACAAGGTTCCCTGGCTTATGCCACCCAAGAAAGTTATTTTCCTGTGCCACTGTCGAGCAGAGACACAGAAGTGATCCTCGGGGTGTATTTCCTATTTCCCATCCACTCATCAAGATTTTTCTTGAAGAGTGCTAATGAAGAACTTTGCTTGACATAGATGGGTAGCCTGTTCCAGAGTTTGGGAAGTGTCTGGGACAGTAATCTATCCCTCCAGCATGTCCTGTTTATTGTGGTGACAAGGTTTAGGTCCCTAGAGTGTGTAGCTCAGAGGGATTGGGATTTCTTTAGGTGTAGCATGTCCAACAGCTCTGGGTTTGACATAGCTTTATCTGTTACGCAGAGATCACCTCAGAGTAGGCGATATGTTATGGAGTAAATCTGGAGTTTTTTGAGGCGGTCAGTGTAGGGCATTTGTTTGAGGCCAGTAATCTTCTTTGTGAGGAACTTCTGTGGCCTTTCCAGCTGCTGCAGATGTCTTGTGAGGTACATTCCAAAAGGGGCATTGTACTCTATAATGGGTCTAATGAGTGTCGAGTAGAGGGGAACAATTACCTCTTTTTTCCTGGATGAAAACCCTTTTATGATGAGGTGTGCCACATAGAAGGACTTCCTGACTACTGTGGCGATGTGACTATCAAAGGAGAGACTACTGTCCACCTGGGTCCCAAGGTCTCTTATCACGCATTCAGTGTTAAGTAGATTGCTGCCTATGTGGTAGTTCATGGGTACAGAGTTTTTACCAAAGGGGATGACACTGCACTTTTTGGCATTGAGCTTGAGGCCATGGCTCTGACACCAGGCATCTGTCTCAGCAAGGCCCTTCTGTAGGATGTCCACATCATTTGGGGACTTGACTAAGGCTCCTAGTTTGCAGTCATCTGTGAACTTCATTAGCCAGAGGCCTTCTGTGTTAGCTTGTACTTTAGAGAAGTAGATACCAAACAGGAGAAGTCCCAAGACAGAACCTTGTGGTACTCCACTTGTTACTGGTTTGAAGTCAGATTTGGAGTCTGCAACTTTTACAGTGTGGGTTCTGTCAGTGAACCAGTTGGCAACCCATCTTGTGATGTAGGGATTTATACCTAGTTTAGTGAGTTTAGCTATAATTCCAGAATGGGGGATGGTGTTGAAAGCCTTGGCGAGGTCAAGATAGGCTGTGTGAACCACCTTACCCTCATCTACGGCTTTGGTGACTGCCTCAAAGAAGTCAATCAGGTTCAGGAGGCATGATCTGCCTTTCACAAACCCGAACTCGGTGGGATCCAGAGTTTGGAGGTTACCAATGTCTTTGTTTATGAGTTCCATGATGATACATTCCATAGCCTTGCAGACCAGGCTCGTCAGGCTAATAGGTCGATAGTTCCCAGGATTAGTGGTGGCTCCCCCTTTGTGGAGTGGGATAACTATTGCTGTGCACCATTCAGTGAGCACAAAGCCTGATGCGAGGCTATTATTGAACATGGTGCTTAAGTGGGGAGCCAGTTTGTTCTGAAGTTCATGTAAAACGCAGCCTGGGATGTTGTCCAGTCCCATGAATACTGTGTTTTTGGCTTTAGAGAGTACAGCTTTTACCTGTGTAGTTGTGATTACAGGGACTCTGCATTCTTCCTGTATAGATATGGGCCCTTTAGGGGTTGAGAGGGGGGTAAAGTTAGAACTGAACCTATCTGACAGGATATTGGCAATATCAGTTGGTTCTGTAATTTTCTTGCCTTTGTGCTGTAACTCAGAGCAGATCTGGGTGTTGCCATTGAGATTATTGACATAGCTATAGAATGCTTTGTGGTTGTCCTTGGAATTAGTGGTGATTTTGTTTTTGTAGCTAGCTTTGGAGGATCTTATAAGGGATCTCAGCTTCTTACTGAGGCTGACCAGGGAGCTCCTCCACTCATGGGATTTTACTCTCTTTTGCAACAGTTTCTTCCTTCTGTTGTACAGTTCTATAGCAGGGGACCACCAGATTGGCTTCTTTTTTTTTTGGAGGAGGGCATCTTGGTTCTGTTTGGGATAGCATGATCCATGCACTCATGTAAGTGCTTATAGAGTGCGTTTGTGTAGGATTCAGCAGTTGTAACTGTATTGTCCATCTGCATGGGTGTCATGAAGTTCACCACTTCTGTCTTAAGAAGCATGAAGTTGGCTTTGGAGAATTTTTTTACTGTGGTTTCCTTAATGGGGGGTGGGGGCAGGATGTGGATATCAAGGGTGATTAGCTTATGGTTGGATCGGACCAACGAGGAGTTGACTTCAGGTGTGGAACACCGGTCACTCATGTTAGTAATGACTAGGTCTAGGATATTGTTGCCCCTGGTGGGGGTGTGGATAAGTTGATCCAGGGCATTGGAGTTTATGAATTCCAGAAAGCATTGAGCTAAGCAGGTGGTACACGAGTAGTTTTCCCAGTTAATGGTGGGGTAGTTGAAGTCGCCCATTATTAGGGTTTTTGGTTGAACCCTAATATTTTCCAGTACATCAAGAAAAAAGGAGTGGGAATCCTGGGGCATGGTGGGGGATCTGTAGAAAGCTACAATTTGGATTGCAGTTTTGCCCAGAGTTAGTTGCACTTGGATAACCTCGGATGCATTATGCTGAGCAACTAGCCTGAAGGTGTAGATATCGTTAATATGGACACACCTCCACCTTTGGTGTTTCAGTGCAGGTTACATGGCCGAAAAGTGTGGTATGAGTTATAGCCTGGTAGTGCAGGGGTGCTCTCTGGAGCCTTGAACCAGGTACTTCTCAGGTCATTCACACCAACATGGACAATGACAGAGTCATATTTGTACTTTGTTGTGGAGTGACCTCAGTGCGTGGGTTATGTGGCGGATGCTGGTACCCGACAGGCAGCTGACATTAACCTTCTCCTTGTTTAGCCTGGTGAGTGGGACATCAGTTACCAAAATTGGACCCCAAAGTACATAGTAATACCCCGTATCTGTATTATATATTAGTCTAGATAATAACAGCACAATCCAGCCATGAAGAAAAACATTGTTAAACAGCTCGTCATACCATACAATCCGAGCAATGCCCAAAAATACATGTAAAGTCAATATATTCCATTTATTCTTTTAGTTCAACCACAGGCCCGTATTCACAGCTGCCATCCTGGTTAATATACACTTCTGACAATGCCCAAGTGTAAATGCAGTCATTCCCCTCCGTTTAACAATAGTAAGGTCAACCTCAGGCCTGTCTTCACAGCTGCCATCTTGGTTGATAAATACAGCCAAATTCAACAGTTTTTGGTACAACACCAAAGCAGTCGTAGCCCCAAACAACATGGAGGGGCAATCAATCGAATATGTAAACAGTAAACAGTTCATCCACTACCTTCTAGGTGAAAAACATAAATCCGGTCCCAACAAGCGCCACATGATACCCACGATCGAAGAGCAGCACTGATTGTTCCCATATGCTTCAAAGTTTCTCCGTAGTTTTATTTTTTCTTTCAATAATCACTTCCTCTAAATGCTCTTGTCAGAATCAGTTGCCGAATCCAAGCTTAAAAGTTAAATTCTAGTGCTTTAATGTAATGTAGGCTTATTCAGGAATCAATTTATCATTATAAGTAACATTAAGGCACTTAATTTTGGTTGTTTTATTTGTTGACTTTTTCAAGTGTTCAGCTCACATTTATGCAGTTGCGAGCATTTATTTTAGACTTAGACAACATTTAAATGTTGTTTCCCTCTCTTAAAAGTTAGTTTTTACCTCGTATAATGATTTTTGAATGGAGCTGTGAGCTGTACAAGGCTGTAAATCAAACGCTGCTGCAATTATGAATTTGAAGTTTCTGTTTTACCGGCAATCCTGATCAAACTGTTAGAACTGTTAGTTGGACATTTTTATGTACGTTGCTCCTGTGGATAATTCCCCTGATGATAACCCCAGGGATTGAGAAACGAATAGATGGATGTGAATATTACAAGCCCTAAATCTTGTTTCTATTGAAAGATCAAGCTTCCCAATCCTGTTGGGATTTTATGTTTTTTAACACCAGCTTCATACATCACACTGAATATTCTGCAGGAAGATTCAGATGCAAGCTACACAGAGAACACTTTTGTTCACCCAGGACAGAACCTTGAGGTACACATTGACCCAGGTTACACAAGAACTTATCTGAACATGAAGCCAGAGTAGAACCTTGAAGTATATATTGGCTCAGGAAATACAAGGAACATAACTAGTTCTCTGTTTTCACCCACCAAACTGTGTCCCGAAACCATTTTCCTGGTCTGTTTACCAATGAAATGATTTCTCTTTTATTCCTGTAATTTATTCACCATAATATTAACCCAGAGTACAATGATCCAGAATGCCAAAGGACCTGGAAAATCAAAATAAGCTACATCTGCTTGCAAAACAAGCTTAACTGCTTCCATGAAATGCATGGTAAAGTGCTGAATTTGTGTGACAGATGGTTTGAATAAGTTTTACATGTACTGCAATACGTTTAAATTGGCAGGTGTTAAAGTCCTTGTTAGCAATATGAGTACAAATCTCTCAGCCAATTCCTTAAGCAGAACAAGTGACATATACTGTATGTATGTGTGTAAGTATATCTTTTTATATAGATTTGTGACATTTCATTGAAATGTCATAAAAGCAACCTTCTAATCATCGGGCATCCAATGTTTGAAATGGCAAAAAAAAAAAAATGCAATTGTTAGTATTGATGTCATTAAATAAAATGCAGACACAAAAGACCTCATAATCTTAAAACACGTGTCACATGTGATACGATTTAAATCCAGCTCCTGACAAGTGGCAAGTGGAGTACCTCAGGGTTCAGTCCTGGGACCGCTCTTGTTTGACATCTACTTCTCTGAAGTTCAGGCCAACACTAAGGGACTCTGGCTAACAAAGTTTGCAGATGACTGCAAACTGGGAGCCATTACTGAATCCCCAAATTATGTGGATATTCTACAAAAGGGCCTTACAGAAACAGATGCTTTGTGCCAGAGCCATGAGCTCAAGCTTAATGCCAGGAAATGTATAGTTATCCCCTCTGGGAAAAAACATGTACTCATGAATTCCCACATAGGTGGCAGTACACTAAACACTGAAAGTATGATGAGAGACTTAGGGACACAAGTGGACAGTGGTCTCACCTTCAATAACCATATCGCCACAACAGTCAGGAAATCCTTCTGTGTGGCACACCTCATCACTAAGGGCTTTTCATCCAGAAAAAAGAAGGTCATTGTCCCACTGTACTCATCCCTCATTAGAACCATTATAGAGTACAATGCCCCATTTGGTATGTACCTCACAAAACATCTGCAACAGCTGGAAAGGCTGCAAAAATATCTCACTAAAAGAATCACAGGCCTAAAGCAGATACCCTATGCTGATCGTCTAAAAAAACTCCAGCTATACTCTGTGGCATATCGTCTACTCAGAGGCAATCTCTGCTTAACATACAAGGCCATGTTAAACCCTGAGCTGTTGGACATGCTCCACTTAAAAAAATCCCAATCCCTCAGAGCCACACACTCCAGGGATCTAAACTTTGTCATCATAATGAACAAAGCATGCTGAAGGGATAGGTTCCTGACCCAGAGACTCCCCATACTCTGGAATAGACTGCCCATACATGTCAAGCAGAGCACCGACTTGGCCCTCTTCAAAAAGAACCTTGGGGATTGGATGGGAGATAGGAAATTCACCCTGGGGATTACGTCAGTCGCCTTGCTAGACAGGGGTCCAGGGAAGTAAATATTGTGGGAAGAAATATCCAGGGAATTGTTATTGCTAGGCTTATATAGGCCCTAGGGCCAATAGCCTAGTACCAACCTATAAACCTATGAACCTATAATACAGAGGTCTATACTGGTAAATATGCAAGAGTCATAGACAGCATGTTACTTTAAAGGAGAACCAACCCATTATTATGATCAGTCACAGAAAATATTACTTATCATCTCACATATGTGGACAGTTTGACAAAGACTATATGCCCACTGCAGCAGCATGCACATAGGTGAATGCAACAACAGTCCAGTTTAAAAAGATACATTAAAAATAAATATTTGTTGACCTGGTGATAATGCTGCATGTAGAATAGGCCAATGCCCCCTATTACCAAATATGAGCCTAAAAATAAAATCTGTATTCACCTGCTGTTTATTAATACAGTACATCATCAAAATCTGTCCAGGAAAAAAAACATGCTAAACAAAAGGTAGAAGATACACAGGATGCTGTCTGTTTCTCATTGAATCACAGAAGAAGACTGCATTCCTTTCCTGATGTACAGTCATAGCAGTTTTTTCTAATTGTGATTAAGAATATATTTCCTAGAATTTTTATTTCTGGTAAGCATTGCATTTTTTACTTCCTCTTAGATGAAGGTCAGGGGAGCTAAACCCATGGGGGGGGGGGGGGGGTTGTGATTACTCACCCAGTCGTCCAAATTACATTTGAACAAAGACAAGTGATTTACGTTATGTGAAGCAGAAAACAGCTCCATAGCAGTGGCGTTCCCTGTGATACATACCTATTACTCCAACATGTTCTATCTTGTAAAAGAGATTGAGATCCTTTTTGTTAATTTCTCCAAATCTTTTGGGTTTCGAATATTATGATGAGAATGGACCCCCATTCCTAAGTCAAAGTACGATTAACGTTTATGAAATTAGTATTGTTTCATTTTTTGATTTCAGCCAAAAGTGCTCTTCCCAGCACCCGCAATGTGCCCAGTAATGACTCCTTCTGCAATTTGTATGGAGTTACATGTATTGGTATCATATCTACATATGATTGTAGATTCTTTTTTATAAGAACCGTTCCTCCTACTACTATTGGCACCGTCTATGTAGCTTTCTTCCACATTTCTGCCTGTAATTCTTGATATTTTATAACGTTGTGTCTCTCTGTACGCAAGACATTGTATTCACTGGATGTGGCAATTTCAATGATTGATGCTTCTTTTATCTTCTTTTCATGGACCACTATATCCAGTTTTTGAGATGGTTTTTGAGCTCCATTGAGTGGTTGTTTATGATACCATTGGATATATGAATGTGTAAAAGTTCTGAAAGGGTAGGGTCTGTTGAAGCTCTATACGTGAAGCAGAGGTTGACTCTCAGTAGTCTGCATAATGCTGAGAAAAGGGACATGGTTTTGAGATGGTCTTCATAGTTTTTACAGTTTAGGCCCTCAATTGTTTTTATTTTTTTTTTTAGTGAGAAAGTGTTGTGGTCATTCCATCTATGACAAGTGTTTGGACAGATAGATACTGAAAGGGACATTATACTCAATGATCGGTCCAATGAGAGCCAAGTACAGTAGAATGATTTCATCCCTGGACCTGGACATAATACCTTCAGATACAAGCTACACAATGAAAATGAACATCCTTACAACAGTAAATACGTGGTGACCAAAGGACTGTTCATTGCCACTATAGGTTCCCCGACCCCTGACTACAGGATTAATTTTCAGTGGTGTGTTGTCAATATGATAGTTACAAGGGTTGTCATAGCTGCCAACGGCTATAATTCTGCACTTCTTGGCATTTAAATTTAGTCTGTGGTTTTGTTACCAGCTATTTTGAGCAAGTCCTCAAGAAGGATCTTGGTGTCCTCTGAGGAGTTTATGATGGCATCAAGTTTTGCTGTCATCTGGTCGGCCATAAACTCTTAACATTTGACCTGTGTGAAGTAACAGTAAATGAGGATTGGCCTGAGGACTAAACACAAGGCTAGTGACAGATCTTTTGGAGGAGATAAAGCCACCTGTCTTACAGTGTGGGATGATGTCAAACACCTTTGTGAGATCTAGATATGTGGTGTGCACTGTTTTTCACTCATCCATTAATTCAGTAAATATTTTGAAGAAGTTTACCAAGTTAAGCAGGCAGGACCCGCCCTTGATGAATTAGAACTGAGTTGGGTTAAGAGTCTGTATGTTACCTATATCCTTTTCTAGCTTTACAGATGACACTGATCAGGCTGGTGTGTGTGTGTGTGTGTGTGTGTGTAGGTGTGTGTAGGTGTGTATTTATGTACTTCCTAAAACATAAACACTTACCTCCTTCCCTCAGTAGATTGTGGTGCTCCCATCCTCACTAACCTGCAAGCATCACAAAAAGCAAAACTTGAACAATGCTATAATAAAGTGGCTAAATTTTCAGCAAACACCCCTTTCAGAACCCACTACTGTATAACACCCCTTTCAGAACCCACTACTGTATAGCACTAAAAAGCCTAAACTGGTTAGAACTAGCCCATCAACTAACACATACACAGTTTCTTACCTCCTATAAAATTATCCAGCATCTATCTGCTTGTCCTGCACTAAATAACATTCTACAGAACTACATTCCCACTCGGTCATTATGATCCATCATCTTCTTTCGGTTGTTCCCATTAGGGGTCACCACAGCAAATCACCTGTTTCCATTTCTTCCTGTCCTCTGCATCTTGCTCTGTCACACCAACCACCTGCGTGTCCTCTTTCTCCACATCCATAAACCTTATCTTAGGCCTTCCTCTTTTCCTGTTACCTGGTAGCTTCATCCTTAACATCTTTTTCCCAATATACTCAGCATCCCTCCTCAGCACATGTCCAAACCAATGTAATCTTGCCTCTCTGGCTTTGTCTCCAAACCTTCCAACCTGGGCTGACCCTCTAATATACTTATTCCTAATCCTGTCCACCCTCGTCACACCCAGTGCAAATCTTAACATCTTTAACTCTGCCACATCCAGCTCAAACTCCTGTCTTTTTGTCAATGCCACTGTCTCCAACCCATATAACATAGCTGGTCTCACTACCCTCTTGTATACCTTCCCTTTCACTCTTACTGGTACTCGTCTGTCACAAATGACTCCTGACACTTTTCTCCACCCACTCCATCCTGCCTGTACTGTCTTCTTCGCCTCTCTTCCACACTCACCGTTACTCTGAACTATTGACCCCAAGTATTTAAACTCATCCACCATTGCCACATCTACTCCTTCCATCCTCACCATTCCTCTATTCACCCTCTCATTCACACACATATATTCTGTCTTAGTCCTGCTGACCTTCATTCCTTTTCCATCTAGAGCATATCTCCATCTTTCCAGGGTCTCCTCCGTCTGTTCCCTACTTTCACTACAGATCACAATGTCATCTGCAAACATCATAGTCCATGGGAACACCTGTCTGATCTCGTCTGTCAACCTGTCCATCACCATTGCAAATAAGAAAGGGCTCAGAGCTGATCCTTGATTTAACTCCACCTCCACCTTAAACGCATCCGTCACTCCCACTGCAGACCTCACCACTGTCACACTACCCTCGTACATATCCTGTACCACTCTTACATACTTCTCTGACACTCCTGACTTCCTCATACAATACCACAACTCCTCTCTAGGCACCCTGTCATATGCTTTCACTAAGTCTACAGAAACACAATGCAACTCCTTCTGACATTCTCTGTACTTCTCCATCAACACTCTCAAAGCAAACATCGCATCTGTAGTGCTCTTTCCTGGCAGGAAACCATACTACTGATCACTAATCATCACCTCACTTCTTAACCTAGCTTCCACTACTCTTTCCCATAACTTCATGCTGTGACTGATCATTTTAATCCCTCTGTAGTTACTACAGCTCTGCACATCACCCTTATTCTTAAAAATCGGTACCAAAACACTTTTTCTCCATTCCTCAGGCATCCTCTCACTTTCTAAGATTTCATTAAACAATCTGGTTAAAAACTCCACTGCCATTTCACCTAAACACCTCCATGCTTCCAGAGGTATGTCATCTGGGCCAACAGCCTTTCCGTTGTTCATTCTCTTCATAGCTATCCTTACTTCCTCCTTGCTAATCCACTGCACTTCATGATTCACTATCCGCACATCATCCAACCTTCTCTCCCTCTCATTCTCTTCATAGCTATCCTTACGTCCTCCTTGCTAATCCACTGCACTTCATGATTCACTATCCCTACATCATCCGACCTTCTCTCCCTCTCATCCTCTTCATAGCTATCCTTACATCCTCCTTGCTAATCCACTGCACTTCCTGATTCACTATCCGCACATCATCCGACCTTCTCTCCCTCTCATTCTCTTCATTCATCAGCCCCTCAAAGTATATCGGTCATTACGATCCAATGACCAAAAACTCTTGTCTGTCCAGAGACCTATCAAATCTGCTGGGCATTGTCTGTACTCATATCATGTTCTAAGGCCTGGAACTCCTTACCTGTATCCATCAGGTCAATGTCCTCACTCCAGTCCTTTATAACCGGTCTGAAAGATTTCCTAGCAGAAGTCTGGCTGCCCTTGCTCACTCCCAGGATAAACTGTATCCCGAAATATAAACAAGTACCTGTTCATACCTTATACCTTCTTACTCCCCTGTATTCACTCACTTCCTTACTTCAGTCAATTTCTCTCCCCAACTCTCTATCCAAAAATGCCATAACCCTGTTTTTTTCCTCCTGCTTTCTCTTGCAGTTTGTTTCTATTATACTAACTTACCTTTAAATTCTATAATCTGGCTAAAATTTCTCCATATATTAAATCATGTCATACAAGTTATATCTGTTCTTAACCAGTGTTTTTACATTATGTCTAATTTAGTATAATTGCTTAAATTGTAATTTTTGTTGCATTTTTATTGTACTGAAGATTGTAAAATTATTGCTCTTAAAATGTTTTTGTGAAACTTCTTCAAGCCTTTCTTCCCAGGCCTCCACTGAAAATGGACACCTACCTAGCTGTCCTTTCTGGGTAATCAAATGTCAGTAAATAAATGAATGAATGAATTAATTAATTAATTTGTTAAAAGCAGGTATATGTGTTTACTTCTGCAAAAATATTTCTTCAGTTCTGGAAAATGTCTTCACTGCTGACACCATGTCACATCTAGATGACCAGTAAATAAAACAAACACTGTACATGTGGTCTGGCTTCACTGTGGTATTTCTTCAATCTGAGGCTTCTGGTCTGGAATGACCATATACCACATGCTATGCAGATCATGGTGGTGATATTTGCATTAAAGTTGTATACCCCATATCTAACACTTAGCATTTGTAACTGATTCATCCAACTTGTGTTATGAGACAGGCTATGGAAAAGATTGTGAGGCAAAGGCCCCTTTATTTTCTGGACTAGAATAATATAAATACAACAGCCATTATGATTTTATAGCAAAGAACTAATGCCAAAATAATTTATTTATAATCTATGAATGGGTGACACCCAAGCTTAATGAGTTTAGGAAAGCTTTGGGTGTTCTGCCATAAACAAGAATTTTGAAACTGAAAGGGCTCAGTATGAGTGTGCATGTGTGTGTGTGTGTGTGTGTGTGTGTGTGTATGTGTGTATGTGCATGTGTGCAAGCTCATTTTATGGGGGAGGGGGAATGCCTGTAAGAAAAAACTCAGCAAGGGGTGTTAAAGGAGCACATCCCAAGGGGAAGTGACATGATTAATAAGGTACTACAGGAGCTGGTGTTGGAACCAGTTCTGTTTAATATATGCATTAGATATTACACTGGGAAGGAGTTACAAGCAAAATAATCTTATTTGCCAAAGACATTTAACCAAATGTAGTGTGAGGAAAGAATGTGAATGTCCAGTAGTGACTGAAATTACTTTAGGATACCCACCAGACAAGTCTGCATAGCACACTTGGTCTGCCTGCATCAGCATAGCTTGGGTCCTCCCTAGTAACTGCAACATTAGCCAATAGAAGCACTGCTATGCTACAGTTATTGCAAGCCAAGAGTAACACCTCTTAATAATACCCACACATCTGGTAAAGGTAAGCTAGGTGACAGTGGAATTATTTTAAAGAGGGGATCTTATAAGAGACAGATGGTAAAGCCGTTCCAATGTTGGGATCCACTTGATGCAGATGATGCTGCAGAAGTTGATCCAACAGTGCCACAGGAACATAATCGGGACCTCAGATGAGTGGTACTGCTCACTTCATAGCTTCACAGGTTAGTACTACAGGAACATGATCGGGACCTCACATGAGGGGTACTGCTCACTTCATAGCTTCATAGGTTAGTACTACAGGAACATGATCAGGACCTCAGATGAGAGGTACTGCTCACTTCATAGCTTCATAGGTTAGTACTACAGGAACATGATCAGGACCTCACATGAGGGGTACTGCTCACTTCATAGCTTAGTACTACAGGAACATGATCGGGACCTCACATGAGGGGTACTGCTCACTTCATAGCTTCATAGGTTAGTACTACAGGAACATGATCGGGACCTCACATGAGGGGTACTGCTCACTTCATAGCTTCATAGGTTAGTACTACAGGAACATGATCGGGATCTCACATGAGGGGTACTGCTCACTTCATAGCTTCATAGGTTAGTACTACAAGAACATGATCGGGACCTCAGATGAGGGGTACTGCTCACTTCATTGGTTCATAGGTTAGTACTACAGAAACATGATCGGGACCTCAGATGAGGGGTACTGCTCACTTAATAGCTTCATAGGTTAGTACTACAGGAACATGATCAGGACCTCAGATGAGGGGTACTGCTCACTTCATAGCTTCATAGCTTAGTACGAGGCTAACTGCCCTTGCAAGCCATTTTAAGCCTAGCCAATTATCCCTTGTGAGACACAAACCCAGAACCTTGTGTTTGTAAAGCAAACACCTTAACCATTAGGCCTCCCTCCCTCCCTAACCAGTGTAGATGAATGCTGATATGATCTATATGAAATCTTTTGTTTTTGTTCCCCCGACTAATTACAGTACTTTCTTGATAAACACTTGAAGTATCATGTGATTGGCCCCCACCCATCTGTGCAGTACCCTGCCCTCTTCCCCTACCAAGTCTGACTCATGCTTGGGTCTGCTAAGTCCTAATTACTGTACCAATGGAGGCGATGACTGATGCATTATGTTCCACCATACTATACTTCAGTATGACCACGTCATTATCCCTACACTGTGCCAGAGGCGATGACTGATGCCTGATGTTTCACCGTACTATACATCAGTATACCATGTCATTATTCCTACACTGTGCCAGAGGCAACAACTGATACTTGATGTTCCACCGTACTATATATCAGTATGACAATGTCATTATCCCTACACTGTGCCAGAGGAGACAACTTATGCTGACCATGTCATTATCCCTACACTGTGCCAGAGGCGACGACTGGTGCTTGATGTTCCAATGTACTATACATCAGTATGACCATGTCATTATCCCTAGACTGTGCCAAAGGTGACGACTGGTGCTTGATGTTCCACCATACTATACATAAGTATGGCCATGTCATTATCCCTACACTGTGCCAGAGGCAACGACTGATGCTTGATGTTCCACCACACTATACATTAGCATGATCATGTCATCATCCCTACACTGTGCCAGAGGTGACGACTGGTGCTTGATGTTCCACCATACTGTACATCAGTATAATCATGTCATTATCCCCACACTGTGCCAGAGGCGACGACTGATGCTTGATGTTCCACCGTACTATACATCAGTATGACCATGTCATTATCCCAACACTGTGCCAGAAGTGACGACTGATGCCTGATGTTCCACCATGCTATACATCAGTATGACAATGTCATTATCACTACACTGTGCCAGAGGCAACGACTGGTGCCTGATGTTCCACCATACTATACATCAGTATGACCATGTCATTATCCCTACACTGTGCCTGTGGTGACGACCGGTGGTTGGTGTTCCACCGTACTATACATCAGTATGACCAGGTCATTATCCCTACACTGTGCCAGTGATGATGACTGGTGGTTGGTGGTCCACCGTACTATACATCAGTATGTCCAGGTCATTATCCCTACACTGTGCCAGAGGCGATGACTGATGCTTGATGTTCCACCATACTATACGTCAGTATGACCATGTCATCATCTCTACACTATGCCAGAGGTGACGACAGGTGCTTGATGTTCCACTATACTATACATCAGTATGACCATGTCGTTATCCCTACACTGCGCCAGAGGCAATGACTGTGCTTGATGTTCCACTGTACTATACATTAGTATGACCATGTCATTATCTCTACACTGTGCCAGAGGCAACGACTGGTGCTTGATGTTCCACCATACTATACATCAGTATGACCATGTCATTATCCCTACACTGTGCCAGAGGCGGCAACTGGTGGTTGGTTTTCTACCGTACTATATATCAGTATGACCAGGTCATTATCCCTACACTGTGCCAGAAGTGACGACCGATGCCTGATGTTCCACCGTAATATACATCAGTATGACCGTGTCATTGCCCCTACACTGTGCCAGAGGCAACGACTGGTGCTTGATGTTCCACCATACTATACATCAGTATGACCAGTTCGTGATCCAAACACTGTGCCAGAGGTGATGACCGATGCTTGATGTTCCACCATATTATATATCAGTATGACCATGTCATTATCCCTACACTGTGCCAGAGGAGACAACTGATGCTTGATGTTCCACCGTACTATACATTAGTATGGCCATGTCATAATTCTTACAGTGTGCCAGAGGTGAAGACTGGTGCTTGATGTTCCACCATACTATACATCAGCATGACCATGTCGTTATCCCTGCACTGTGCCAGAGGCGACGACTGATGCATGGTGTTCCACTGTACTATACACCAGTATGACCATGTCATTATCCCTGCACTGCACCAGAGTAGATGAATGGTGCTTGATGTTCCACTGTACTCTACATCAGTATGATCATGTCATTATCCCTACACTATGCCAAAGGCGATGGCTGATGCTTGATGTTCCACTATACTCTACATCAGTATGACAATGTCATTATCCCTACACTGTGCCAGAGACAATGACTGGTGCTTGATGATCCACCATACTATACATCAGTATGACCATGTCATTATCCCTACACTGGCCAGAGGCAACGACTGATGCTTGATGTTCCACAGTACTATACATCAGTATGACCATGTCATCATCCCTACACTGTGCCAGAGGCAATGACTGATACTTGATGTTCCACCATACTACATCAGTATGACCATGTCCTTATCCCTATATTGTGCCAGAGGCGATGACTGATGCTTGATGTTCCACCATACTATACATCAGTAGGACCATGTCATTATCCCTACACCGTGCCAGAGACGATGATTTATGCTTGATGTTCCACCATACTCTACATCAGTATGACCATTTCTTTATCCCTACATTGTGCCAGAGGCGATGACTGGTGCTTCATGTTCCACTGTACTATACATCAGTATGACCATGTCATTATCCCTACACTGTGCCAGAGACGATGACTGATGCTTGATGCTCCACCGTACTATACATCAGTATGACAATGTCACTATCCCTACACTGTGCCAGAGGTGACAACTGGTGCTAGATGTTCCACCATGCTATACATCAGTATGATCATTTCATTATCCCTATACTGTGCCAGAGGCGACGACTGATGCTTGATGTTCCAACATACTATACATCAGTATGACCATGTCATTATCCCTACACTGTGCCAGAGGCGACAACTGATGTTTTATGTTCCAACATACTATACATATGTGTGACCATGTCATTATCTCTACACCGTGCCAGAGGCGACAACTAGTGCTTGATGTTCCACCATGCTATACATCAGTATGACCATGTCATTATCCCTACTCTATGCCAGAGGCGATGACTGATGCTTGATGTTCCACTATACTCTACATCAGTATGACCATGTCATTATCCCTACACTGTGCCAGAGACAACGACTGGTGCTTGATGATCCACCGTACTATACATCAGTACGACCATGTAATTTTCCCTACACTGGCCAGAGGTGATGACTGATGCTTGATGTTCCACAGTACTATACATCAGTATGACCATGTCATCATCCCTACACTGTGCCAGAGGCAATGACTGATGCTTGATGTTCCACCATACTACATCAGTATGACCATGTCCTTATCCCTACACTGTGCCAGAGGCGACGACTGATACTTTATGTTCCACCATACCATACATCAGTATGACCATGTTGTTATCCCTACACTGTGCCAGAGGCGACAACTGATGTTTTATGTTCCCACATACTATACATAAGTGTGACCATGTCATTATCTCTACACCGTGCCAGAGGCGACAACTAGTGCTTGATGTTCCACCGTGCTATACATCAGTATGACCATGTCATTATCCCTACACTGTGCCAGAGGCAACAACTGGTGCTTGATGTTCCACCGTACTATACATCAGTATGACCATGTCATCATCCCTACACTGTGAAAGAGTTAATGACTGTTGCTTGATGTTCCACTGTACTCTACATCAATATGACCATGTCGTTACCCCTACTCTATGCCAGAGGCGATGACTGATGCTTGATGTTCCACTATACTCTACATCAGTATGACCATGTCATTATCCCTACACTGTGCCAGAGACAACGACTGGTGCTTGATGATCCACCGTACTATACATCAGTACGACCATGTAATTTTCCCTACACTGGCCAGAGGCGACGACTGGTGCTTGATGTTCCACCGTACTATACATCAGTATGACCATGTCATCATCCCTACACTGTGTCAGAGGCGATGACTGGTGCTTGATGTTCCACTTTACTATATATTAGTATGACCATGTCATTATCTGTACACTGTGCCAGAGGCGACGACTGATGCTTGATGTTCCAACATACTATACATCAGTATGACCATGTCGTTATCCCTACACTGTGCCAGAGCTGATGATTGATGCTTGATGTTCCACCGTACTATACATCAGTATGACCATGTCATTATCCCTAAACTGTGTCAGAGGTGACGACTGATGCTTGATGTTCCAACATACTATACATCAGTATGACCATGTCATTATCCCTGCACTGTGCCAGAGGCGACGACTGTTGCTTGATGTTCCACCATACTATACATCATTATGACCATGTCATTATCCCTGCACTGTGCCAGAGGCAACGACTGATGCTTGATGTTCCACCGTACTATACATCAGTATGAGCATGTTATTATCCCTACACTGTGCCAGAGGTGACAACTGGTGCTAGATGTTCCACCATGCTATATATCAGTATGATCATTTCATTATCCCTATACTGTGCCAGAGGCGACGACTGATGCTTGATGTTCCAACATACTGTACATCAGTATGACCGTGTCATTATCCCTACACTGTGCCAGAGGCAACAACTGATGTTTTATGTTCCAACATACTATACATAAGTGTGACCATGTCATTATCTCTACACAGTGCCAGAGGCGACAACTAGTGCTTGATGTTCCACCATGCTATACATCAGTATGACCATGTCATTATCCCTACACTGTGCCAGAGGCAACAACTGGTGCTTGATGTTCCACCGTACTATACATCAGTATGACCATGTCATCATCCCTACACTGTGAAAGATTTAATGACTTTGCTTGATGTTCCACTGTACTCTACATCAGTATGACCATGTCGTTACCCCTACTCTATGCCAGAGGCGATGACTGATGCTTGATGTTCCACTATACTCTACATCAGTATGACCATGTCATTATCCCTACACTGTGCCAGAGACAACGACTGGTGCTTGATGATCCACCGTACTATACATCAGTACGACCATGTAATTTTCCCTACACTGGCCAGAGGCGATGACTGATGCTTGATGTTCCACAGTACTATACATCAGTATGACCATGTCATCATCCCTACACTGTGCCAGAGGCAATGACTGATGCTTGATGTTCCACCATACTACATCAGTATGACCATGCCTTATCCCTACACTGTGCCAGAGGTGACGACTGATGCTTTATGTTCCACCGTACCATACATCAGTATGACCAGTTTGTTATCCCTACACTGTGCCAGAGCTGATGATTGATGCTTGATGTTCCACCATACTATACATCAGTATGACCATGTCATCATCCCTACACTGTGTCAGAGGCGATGACTGGTGCTTGATGTTCCACTTTACTATATATTAGTATGACCATGTCATTATCTGTACACTGTGCCAGAGGCGATGACTGATGCTTGATGTTCCACTGTACTATACATCAGTATGAGCATGTCATTATCCCTACACTGTGCCAGAGGTGATGACTGGTGCTAGATGTTCCACCATGCTATACATCAGTATGATCATTTCATTATCCCTATACTGTGCCAGAGGCGACGACTGATGCTTGATGTTCCAACATACTATACATCAGTATGACCATGTCATTATCCCTGCACTATGCCAGAGGTGATGACTGTTGCTTGATGTTCCACCATACTATACATCATTACGACCATGTCATTATCCCTGCACTGTGCCAGAGGCGACGACTGATGCTTGATGTTCGACCATACTCTACTACACTGTGCAAGAGGCGACGACTGATGCTTGATGTTCCACCATACTATACATCATTATGACCATGTCATTATCCCTACCCTTTGTCAGATTCGATGACTGGTACTTGATGTTCCATCGTACTATACATCAGTATGACCATGTCATTATCCCTACACTGTGCCAGAGGCGACGACTGGTGCTTGATGTTCCACCGTACTATACATCAGTATGACCATGTCATCATCCCTACACTGTGCCAGAGGCTATGACTGGTGCTTGATGTTCCACTGTACTATACATCAGTATGACCATGTCATTATCCTTGCACTGTGACATATCCAGGTAGTGCTGGAAATCCTCTCTCATACCCTGGAGGACACTAACAATTTCCTGCTGACTCTGTGTGGCACTTATCTAAGCCTGGCAATGCCACTTCACATTTGCTGCTATGTAGCCACTGCTTTTTGTGTTTCCTGTGGTAGCTGTAACAAATTCCACTGCCTGTCTCCCCTTTGTAAACATGTTACTGTCAACACTGTTACTTGTGAATATCTGCCATCATACCCAAAGTTTTTGGATCGGGTTGGAGATTCTGTTGTAGAGGTGCAGAGGTTTTCTCCCTCTACAAGTGTGAGTGTAATGTCCACAGGTGCTTGACTTTTAGATGCATTGTTGCTTCCTGCAGAGTTACTAACATGCTGTGGGTGTGAGATCCTGCCATTAAATCTGGGAATTGTGTGCCACTTTCCTCAACATGCTTTAATAAATCTTACTTTGTTATATTCAACGTCATCATCATACTCCTCCTATTCAACAGCCATTCTGCTGATGATATCCCCCAGATTCATTGCTATAGTAGAATTACTTATATTTTTCTGCTGACCCTATAAGAAATTATTTTAAAACATTACTAATAAAGAAATAGCATACACGACTATATGCTTATTAAGGAGACATTGAGGAGACTTCCATGTACACTGCCTTCATTGTCATTCCATGTAGAATTAGAAGGGTCACTATTAATCGTGATTGTCATGTGTTTAATGTAATCATTCCTTGCCAGTATTTAATTCTCTATGTAAACATGTTACTATTTAAATAAATTTTCATGAGCAAATGAGCATTGCTGCTGACATCTGTAACAGCCAGTGTCCACCTCACAGCCAGTGTCCATACCACCTCTGATTATTCCAAGACCATCATCTTCTTTGTTATAGTCATCGCCATGGGTGTACAGGAGGTATTCCACATATGGTGTTAATTGGATAATTGTTGGAGTCCCTCCCCCTGTATTGGTACAGGCAATTGCATTCTGCCTCACCTTGGTTCTTGCATGTCCCACCATATCATCTGTCCTCTTCTTGCACTGCATTAATGTGCAGTTTTTGTCACCTAGTGCATTAATGTCCAGGATGACTTGATTCTAGGCTTTTGTCCTCTTAGCTTTGTTTGGGGTTTTCTTTACCAAACAGATGTTTCCCATATGTCCTAGGGGCTGCCATGAGGAAGCAATTTTTCTCATGGCTGAAGTTGTCCTTTCTCTGGCTTGACCCCTTGTTTTGCATCATTACTACATATGAAAAAAAGGCCAGTGTCATACACAAAAATCTGTTGATGTAGTCATCAGTCAAAAACAATACAACAATGACCATGTGAGCCTTACATCCTCCTGTAAAAAAGGTAACATAAACCCAGTAATTATATGCACATGCAAAATTTCACTCTAACAAAGTGAAGTTGTGCTATACTAATGTCTGCATAGGTTCATAGGTTATTACTAGGCTATCAGCCCTAGGCCCTATACAAGACTAGCCATAACAATTCCCTGGATATTTCTTCCCCTATGCAGTATCATAAATACATTTGATCAGAAAAGTAATCACTTTGTTAACAGAGTCATTCATCCCCTAGACTCATGTTCATGTATTCATGCTACTGTCATTTGTCATTCTTCAGTGACACTTAGAAATCTTCAGGTAAGGACACGTGTGTGCTCAGCCAACACCAAATTCTTACTGCCTCAGTACTTCACAGGTAAGACACAACAGGTGTGCACAATTAGTAAATTCCACCGAAGTACATGAGTTTTCTCCATAATCATTTAGCATTTCCCACTACTGCCGTAATGATTCCCCCTTACAAATAACAGCTTTATACTCTTCATTAAAGCCATGAGAATATGCCCAGCAAATCTGTAAAATAAACATTTCTTCAAGGTAACACTAATTTTGCTTCAGTTTGAAGTGTTTCATATTAAATTTCAATATTTTACTACTTTTTTCTCACTTTATGAAGTCTGTGGTTTCCTAAGTCATTTGCCACCTAACTTGAGTAAAATCAAGTTAATATGACAGTGCTAAATTATTTCACATATAGTCAGGTCTATTTATACGTTTTGATGCAGGTAGGCCATTTTACACTTAGCTCTATGGATCATAGTGCTCCGCAAATGTGTATGGCCACTTATGCACGTAAGTTTGTCTAGGCTGCTCAGGGACGTGGCCTGTGGTTCATATGAATGCATTGCAGAAATTGATGGAGTCCCAGCACTCCTTGGTAGTCCACATTATGCCACAGAAATGTCTGGATAGCCTCAGATGTGCTTGAATCTGAAGATATTCAGATAAAACAAAATGGAGTTATATGTATTACAGTTTGTACAACCATGAAGTATAATCTCTCCCCATCTAACTTCATCTGGCATATCTTCTCACCTCAAACCACTTGATACTTAATAAAAGTCGGTCATCACACATAGCAATATGTATTTATGCACCCCCACCCCCAAAAAACAATTTCTGCTGCTACATTGGAGACGTAAATGACATCCAGGTGGACTACTTCAAAAAAGATGGCTCAGGCAATGTACAGCAACAACGGAATTGTAAGGGATACAAAAGAAACATTATGATTGCATACTGTTTTTTATGCACCATATAAATGGAATCTGAATGTATTCCTTTGGGGGGGAAGCAATGTGTGTATGTCGAAGCATTTTGGGTTAAACCATATTTGTTAATATTAATAGTACCTGATCTGTTTTTCTTGCTGGTTAACTGGGTTTGGTGAGGACAATGCCACACCCCAGAAGGGGTGGTTCTAAGGCTTGAACCACAGACATGGTTATACCTTCTTCATTCTGCTTCTAGCACTTCTAATGATGGCCATCCCTGTGAAGGCATGAGGCCAGACTCCAAGTTGATCAGACAAGGAGACAAAAATTATAGTTTACCATCCCAGGGAACTGTATCTGGAAAAGACTGAGGTGTGCACAAGAGATTCTGAACTTCTGGCAGGAGTTGGGTGAGCACCTATCATCCCTGACAAGGTCATGCATTCTAGCCAGCAGATGCAATGACCTGCAGAAGCATCGGCCTCACCAGCTGGCTGACTGGGTTGATCAGGTAGAGGTGAGAAGGACTAAGGTCTATAGTAAGAACTAAATTATTAGTTTTTTGTAGGTCATGTTAAACATAGGTTTAAAAATATATATACAAGAAGGTTGTATAATTGAAGGTATTTGCTAGAATAAATATGTGCAAAAATGTACCTTTAATGTTAGTATAGTAATGCAAAAGAAAGCATAAATATATCTGTACACAGAACTGCATCTGAATACAAATATATGAACTGTTTGTGTTATAACATTATTGTCTGTATAAATACAAGTGTAGCATATGTCTGAGCAAAATAATAACCTGTATATGCATGTCTGTAAATCACAGATATACAGCTGCATGAGTACACTTGCAACTACTCATTCATACACAAAGGAAAAAATTTTGCATGTCCATATTTCTATTTAGTGTTGCATTGACTTAGTTAGTAGTTAAATTACATGCAACCAGTTTGTGTAGGTCAGAAAATAGTCATTCCTTCCACAGCTTTAAAGGAAAACTCCATCTTCTACTACAGTATAACTCATCTCTTAGGTTGCTTCTATCCTCACAGTATAGTTCCAGTATTGTGTAGGTACCTGAAACATGTTTGTACTTTATAAAACTTCCATTTCCCTGCCTTGGAATCAAAGGAAGAGAAAGACCTCCCACTTTTTCAAGGTTAACTTCTCACATAATTTGCAAAGGAATTTGTCTACACCCGAATGACATAAAACAGACAAAAAGAAATTTGAAGTTATGTACTGCTGACAGTCTCATACAGGTAATTAGTCTTGCTAATATCAGGAGCACAGGCTGCTATAAACAAGACATAGACGTGTGAAACTGTTTTCCATTTACTTTATTGCAGAGAGGACAGAATTTTCACTGATTCACAGCTGCTTCCAATGTAGCCATGCCTTTCATAGCAAAACAGAATAATTAGATCAATGGTTCAAAGGCAGTTGTCATCTCTTTTGACAAATTTACATAAGCAGCATTACATTATTGAAACACTAAGCTTGAAATGTTTGTTGTTTATGCTACTTTACATTTTAAGATGACCTGAATGTAGTATCTCAAAGATGCCTGTGACATTTAAAGATAATTCAGAAAATATTTTTTTCTTCTAATGCTTATAAAGTATCACCACACTTACCAAAGTGTGGAGGGAGGGGCTGTTAATTCATCTTGGACTACAAAAAGATACATTGAACAAAGGCCTGCAATTTAGCAACTGTTTTGGTTGCAGCTGTATAATTCCTTAGTATACTATAAAACAAGCCCTGAGACACACACATGAGGGTCATTCAAGAAATATAAGAAGCTGTCCTGTTACAGACAATATATAATATCATGTCAATGGCATGGAAATACACCACTACTTCCTTATGTCTAGCATGACTCATATAAAGCAGACTTGAAATGGACTATGGGAAAGAGAAAGGCCTGAGGAAAAATAAGATCACATTGATATGTCAAGCCCCAGTGACAGCCATTTTGCAGAAAACATTACAATTCTATAAGAAGCAGTGATGATGATTGTGAGATGTTAAAAATAGCTCAGAAAACAGAGTGAAAAAAACATTTTTTTTTTTGCTTTGAAGGTAGAGTTTTCCTTTAACTGTATACAGAAGGTGATTGAATTCAGTAAGGTACCACACCCTATTCAGAGATGAGGTTGCGAGAGAGTGGTGGATTTTGCAGTGGCAGGTGAATGCCCAGAACATACTGTACTGAGGAATGACTAGTAGTGCAAAGCCTTAAAATGTGACTGAGTAGCAGTTTTTGTTCGCAATATCCAAATACATACGAAGTAGTACAAAGCCTAGTATCCAAATACATACGAAGTAGTACAAAGCCTTAAAATGTGACTGTGAGTAGCAGTTTTTGTTCGCAATATCCAAATACATACAAAGTAGTACAAAGCCTAGTGCCTTTATTTGGTACTTTGTATGTACTTAGCACTTTACTTTAGGTGCTTTACACTTTTGTCCTAAGTTGGCATGTTTTTCAAAATGCCCTAGTTTTTCATTATTCAGGACTAATACCCTCCCGTTGTCTTATATGCATGTATATGCGGCAGCACTTTTGTGAATAACTGCTATGTAGCTGCAAACTCATGGACTATCAATACCTCCCATAATACATACATATATATATATATATATATGGATCTACCTGAGATGGTCGACAGGCCATATGATCAAAACTCATTTGGTTGACAGTTCATTTGGTCGACAAGCATGTTATGTGGGGGGCTTTGCCCCCCACCCCCCCAAGCCCCCCACCCCCCCCAACTATATATATCAACTCCAGGGTCGCACAATATTGGGGAGGGGGGCAAATCTGCCTGTCGACCAAATGAACTGTCGACCAAATGAGTTTCGATCATATGGCCTGTCGACCATCTCAGGTAGACCCATATATATATATATATATATGGATTTACTTCATAACATTGAAATATCAAAATACTGAAACCAAAATACTGAAAGCTCAAAATACTGAATACTCAAAATACTGAAACTCAAAATACTGAAAACACATATTATGCGTAAACTCAGCTTAAACAACATAAATCATAACAATTTCTACCAAATATATGCAGGGGGGCAAGCCCCCCTGCACCACCCATGTGGGGGGCTGCACCCCCACACCCCCTGCTAATTAAATATATCAACTCCAAGATTGCACATAGTGTAGTTAAGTGCAATCTTGGAGTAGATATAAATAATTAGCAGGGGGTGCAGCGGGGCTTGCCCCCCTGCATATATTTGGTAGAAATTGCTATGATTTATGTTGTTTAAGCTGAGTTTATGCATAATATGTGTTTTCAGTATTTTGAGTTTCAGTATTTTGAGTATTCAGTATTTTGAGCTTTCAGTATTTTGGTCTTCAGTATTATGAAGTTTTGTCATTTTCAGTATTTTGAAGTTTCAGTGTTATGAAGTGAATCCATATATATATATATATATATATATATATATATATATATATATATATATATACATATGTGTGTGTGTAATCCCGAAATATTGAAATCCTGAATTTTAGTATTTCGAAATTACATAGCCAAAAATACAAAATTCTGAAACCCACAGAAGTGGGAAATTGAAAATCCCGAAGCACGGAGATGTTAAATTAGTGCTGCTGCTGGTGCGGTGTGTGAATGGATGGGTGGAAGTTTAGGTAAGCATGTATGTGTAAGTGTGTTGGTTAGGGGCTTTAGTGTGTATAAGTGAAAGTTGTGACTGTGATGTGTGTGTGTGTGTGTGTGTGTGTGTGTGTGTGTGTGTGTGTGTGTGTGTGTGTGTGTGTGTGTGTGTGTGTGTATGTGTGTGCGTGCATATAACTCTAAATTGGTCCACGTTTAAGTCCTGAAATACCAAAATCTTGAGTTTTGAGATACCAAACTCAAAACATTGAGATTTCGGTATCTCAAAATTTAAAAGTGACCAAAAAAAAGCCACAGCTAAAATAATGTGTTTGGAGGGGGACAAGCCCCCCTGCACCCCCTAAGTGGGGGGCTGTGCCCCCACACCCCCTACTTAAATATACCAAATCTGAGATTGCGCTACAGTGAAGAGAACGGTAATGCTCCTGTTGCACTTACCATTCTCTTCATTGTAACATGATCTCAGAGTTGGTATATTTAAGTAGGGTGTGTGTGTGGGACACAAACCCCAAACCCCCACATGGGGGGGTGCATGGGGCTTGCCCCCCTGCAAACACATTAATTTAGGGGGGGTTTGTTTTGTTTTTTTTTTGGTCCACTTTTAAATTTCGAGACACCAAAATCTTGATGTTTTGAGTTCGGTATCTCAAAACTTATGATTTTGGTATTTCAGGATTTAAAAGTGGACCCAACTCTAAATATAGGTGTGTGGGTATATTTGATATGTGCACAGTCAAACTTGGTCCAAATACTTTCCATGATTTACAGTTTCCATTTAAATAAACCTTATCCCGTCATCCTGTGGGATTCTTCTCTTCTGTAGGAATTAACAGTTTGGTTTTGCTGGTAGTTGAAGGTGGGAGGGAGATATGAATGGAGAGATGGAAGCACAGATTACAGTTTGCAGTGCACTATTAAGCTGCTGGTTGTTATTTTCATTTTACATTTAGTGACTTCTCTTTTACTGTTCATGTTTTATGCAAAGGGAGAGAGAGATACGCATACTTTCTTGCACAGTTCCCTCTTTCTTCATGGACATAAACCAGTCCTAATCAGGGCTGATGTCATTCTCTCAGTATTAGGTAAGGATGAAAAATGCTTTCTTTCAGTTAGAATATTCCAAAAAAGGGAATGCAGTCATCAGTCACTCCATCACATTCACATGAACGTCACCTTATACAACTGCATGTCGCGCAGTTTAGACCAGTTGATTAAAACTACGATTTACTACAAAGTTTCATCCCATAGCCTTGGATTCCATTTCCTCAGTCATCATTTGCCTTTGTGACTGTATGTAACTCACTTAATCAGACAGTACATCCAGGGTAGTTTCATTTAAAAGAAAATCGGCATATCAAGAAATAATAAAACTATTGGAAATACAAAGGATCTCTTCATAAATGTTTTTAAAAATGTCTCTTCCTGTATCACAGAAAGGGAGTGTACCATTCTATATTCAAAAGTGTCTCACTGTTAAGGATATTAAACCACACAGTAATACTGTATCATTTCAGTGCATTCCTTTCAACTGTCCAGATTTTCACAGAATGCTTAGATTTTTGCATCATATTTTGATATGTTTCTCATACAATTTGTGGTTTACTAGAAAATCACTAAGGATTGAAGTCTTTAAATAATAACATACATTTGAGTTTCAGACTTCACATCCTTTAGAAAATGCATGCTAACAAAAATCTCATTGTTTTAACAACTTTTTAAGTTCATAGGAGTAATATGTAAAATCTGTCCCTGTTTTTGGGCCTTTGCCCCCCAGTATTTTAGGATTTTTAGATTTCTCAAGCTAAATGATTGAGAAGTACTGTACAGTACAAAACTGCATCTGTATCTTTTCATGTACAAAAGATGTAAATGATAGCAAAACTCCAAAAAGATGCACCCACCACACATTTTTTAAATGATGTGCATTTATAAATATATACTTTTGTGTCTTGTTCTGCTGATATGCACATTTTCATAATACATGTCATTTAATGGTGGTGTGCACATCATCTCCTGGTGGTGTGTACATTTTCATGATTTCTGTGATGTTCTGGTGGTGTGCACATTTTCATGATTTCTGTGACGTTCTGGTGGTGTGCACATTTTCATGATTTCTGTGACGTTCTGGTGGTGTGCACATTTTCATGATTTCTGTGATGTTCTGGTGGTGTGCACATTTCATGATTTCTGTGACGTTCTGGTGGTGTGCACATTTTCATGATTTCTGTGGTGTTCTGGTGGTGTGCACATTTTCATGATTTCTGTGATGTTCTGGTGGTGTACACATTTTCTTGATTCCTGTGATGTTCTGGTGGTGTGCACATTTTCATTATTTCTGTGATGTTCTGGTGGTGTGCACATTTTCATGATTTCTGTGATGTTCTGGTGGTGAGCACATTTTCATGATTTCTGTGATGTTCTGGTGGTGTGCACATTTTCATGATTTCTGTGATGTTCTGGTGGTGTGCACATTTTCATGATTTCTGTGATGTTCTGGTGGTGTGCACATTTTCAAAATTTCAGTAATGTTCTGGTGGTGTGCACATTTTCACAATTTCTGCGATGTTCTGGTGGTGTGCACATTTTCACGATTTCTGTGATATTCTGGTGGTGTGCACATTTTCACGATTTCTGTGATGTTCTGGTGGTGTGCACATTTTCACGATTTCAGTGATGTTCTGGTGGTGTGCACATTTTCATGATTTCTGTGATGTTCTGGTGGTGTGCACATTTTTACGATTTCTGTGATGTTCTGGTGGTGTGCACAGTTTCACGATTTCTGTGATGTTCTGGAGGTGTGCACATTTTCACGATTTCTGTGATGTTCTGGTAGTGTGCACATTTTCAAGATTTCTGTGATGTTCTGGTGGTGTCCACATTTTCACGATTTCTGTGATGTTTTGGTGGTGTGCACATTTTCATGATTTCTGTGATGTTCTGGTGGTGTGCACATTTTCACGATTTCTGTGATGTTCTGGTGGTGTGCACATTTTCAGGATTTCTGTGATGTTCTGGTGGTGTGCACATTTGTGCACATTTTCATGATTTCTGTGATGTTCTGGTGGTGTGCACATTTTCACAATTTCTGTGATGTTCTGGTGATGTGCACATTTTCACGATTTCTGTGATGTTCTGGTGGTGTGCACATTTTCATGATTTCTGTAATGTTCTGGTGGTGTGCACATTTTCATGATTTCTGTAATGTTCTGGTGGTGTGCACATTTTTATGATTTCTGTAATGTTCTGGTGGTGTGCACATGTTCATGATTTCTGTGATGTTCTGGTGGTGTACACATTTTCATGGTTTTTGCGATGTTCTGGTAGTGTACACATTTTCATGATTCCTGTGATGTTCTGGTGGTGTACACATTTTCATGATTCCTGTGATGTTCTGGTGGTGTGCACATTTTCATGATTTCTGTGATATTCTGGTGATGTGCACATTTTCATGATTTCTCTAATGTTCTGGTGATGTGCACATTTTCATGATTTCTGTAATGTTCTGGTGGTGTGCACATGTTCATGATTTCTGTGATGTTCTGGTGGTGTACACATTTTCATGGTTTCTGTGATGTTCTGGTGGTGTACACATTTTCATGATTCCTGTGATGTTCTGGTGGTGTACACATTTTCATGATTTCTGTGATGTTCTGGTGGTGTGCACATTTTCCTGATTTCTGTGATGTTCTGGTGGTGTGCACATTTCATGATTTCTGCGATATTCTGGTGGTGTGCACATTTTCATGATTTCTGTGGTGTTCTGGTGGTGTGCACATTTTCATGATTTCTGTGGTGTTCTGGTGATGTGCCCATTTTCATGATTTCTGTGATGTTCTGGTGGTGTGCACATTTTCATGATGTCTGTGATGTTCTGGTGGTGTGCACATTTTCATTTGATATCTGTGATGTTCTGGTGGTGTCCACATTTTTATGATTTCTTTAATGTTCTGGTGGTATGCACATTTCATGATGTCTGTGATGTCCTGGTGGTGTGCACATTTTCATGATTTCTGCGATGTTCTGGTGGTGTGCACATTTTCATGATTTATGTGATGTTCTGGTGGTTTGCACATTTTCATGATTTCTGTGATGTTCTGGTGGTGTGCACATTTTCACGGTTTCTGTGATGTTCTGGTGGTGTGCACGTTTTCACGGTTTCTGTGATGTTCTGGTGGTGTGCACATTTTCACGGTTTCTGTGATGTTCTGGTGGTGTGCACATTTTCATGATTTCTGTAATGTTCTGGTGGTGTGCACATTTTCATGATTTCTGTAATGTTCTGGTGGTGTGCACATTTTCATGATTTCTGTAATGTTCTGGTGGTGTGCAAATTTTCATGATTTCTGTAATGTTCTGGTGGTGTGCACATGTTCATGATTTCTGTGATGTTCTGGTGGTGTACACATTTTCATGGTTTCTGTGATGTTCTGGTAGTGTATACATTTTCATGATTCCTGTGATGTTCTGGTGGTGTACACATTTTCATGATTCCTGTGATGTTCTGGTGGTGTACACATTTTCATGGTTTTTGTGATGTTCTGGTGGTGTGCACATTTTATGATTTCTTTAATGTTCTGGTGGTGTGCACATTTCATGATGTCTGTGATGTTCTGGTTGTGTGCACATTTTCATAATTTCTGCGATGTTCTGGTGGTGTGCACATTTTCATGATTTCTGTGATGTTCTGGTGGTGTGCACATTTTAATGATTTTTTTAATGTTCTGGTGGTGTGCACATTTTCATGATTTCTGCAATGTTCTGGTGGTGTGCACATTTTCATGATTTCTGTGATGTTCTGGTGGTGTGCACATTTTCATGGTTTCTGCGATGTTCTGGTGGTGTGCAAATTTTCATGATGTCTGTGATGTTCTGGTTGTGTGCACATTTTCATAATTTCTGCGATGTTCTGGTGGTGTGCACATTTTCATGATTTCTGTGATGTTCTGGTGGTGTGCACATTTTAATGATTTTTTTAATGTTCTGGTGGTGTGCACATTTTCATGATTTCTGCAATGTTCTGGTGGTGTGCACATGTTCATGATTTCTGTGATGTTCTGGTGGTGTACACATTTTCATGGTTTCTGTGATGTTCTGGTGGTGTACACATTTTCATGATTCCTGTGATGTTCTGGTGGTGTACACATTTTCATGATTTCTGTGATGTTCTGGTGGTGTGCACATTTTCCTGATTTCTGTGATGTTCTGGTGGTGTGCACATTTCATGATTTCTGCGATATTCTGGTGGTGTGCACATTTTCATGATTTCTGTGGTGTTCTGGTGGTGTGCACATTTTCATGATTTCTGTGGTGTTCTGGTGATGTGCCCATTTTCATGATTTCTGTGATGTTCTGGTGGTGTGCACATTTTCATGATGTCTGTGATGTTCTGGTGGTGTGCACATTTTCATTTGATATCTGTGATGTTCTGGTGGTGTCCACATTTTTATGATTTCTTTAATGTTCTGGTGGTATGCACATTTCATGATGTCTGTGATGTCCTGGTGGTGTGCACATTTTCATGATTTCTGCGATGTTCTGGTGGTGTGCACATTTTCATGATTTATGTGATGTTCTGGTGGTTTGCACATTTTCATGATTTCTGTGATGTTCTGGTGGTGTGCACATTTTCACGGTTTCTGTGATGTTCTGGTGGTGTGCACGTTTTCACGGTTTCTGTGATGTTCTGGTGGTGTGCACATTTTCACGGTTTCTGTGATGTTCTGGTGGTGTGCACATTTTCATGATTTCTGTAATGTTCTGGTGGTGTGCACATTTTCATGATTTCTGTAATGTTCTGGTGGTGTGCACATTTTCATGATTTCTGTAATGTTCTGGTGGTGTGCAAATTTTCATGATTTCTGTAATGTTCTGGTGGTGTGCACATGTTCATGATTTCTGTGATGTTCTGGTGGTGTACACATTTTCATGGTTTCTGTGATGTTCTGGTAGTGTATACATTTTCATGATTCCTGTGATGTTCTGGTGGTGTACACATTTTCATGATTCCTGTGATGTTCTGGTGGTGTACACATTTTCATGGTTTTTGTGATGTTCTGGTGGTGTGCACATTTTTATGATTTCTTTAATGTTCTGGTGGTGTGCACATTTCATGATGTCTGTGATGTTCTGGTTGTGTGCACATTTTCATAATTTCTGCGATGTTCTGGTGGTGTGCACATTTTCATGATTTCTGTGATGTTCTGGTGGTGTGCACATTTTAATGATTTTTTTTAATGTTCTGGTGGTGTGCACATTTTCATGATTTCTGCAATGTTCTGGTGGTGTGCACATTTTCATGATTTCTGTGATGTTTTGGTGGTGTGCACATTTTCATGGTTTCTGCGATGTTCTGGTGGTGTGCAAATTTTCATGATGTCTGTGATGTTCTGGTTGTGTGCACATTTTCATAATTTCTGCGATGTTCTGGTGGTGTGCACATTTTCATGATTTCTGTGATGTTCTGGTGGTGTGCACATTTTAATGATTTTTTTAATGTTCTGGTGGTGTGCACATTTTCATGATTTCTGCAATGTTCTGGTGGTGTGCACATTTTCATGATTTCTGTGATGTTCTGGTGGTGTGCACATTTTAATGATGTCTGTGATGTTCTGGTGGTGTGCGCATTTTAATGATTTCTGTGGTGTTCTGGTGGTGTGCACATTTTCATGATTTCTGTGGTGTTCTGGTGGTGTGCACATTTTCATGATGTTTGTGATGTTCTGGTGGTGTGCACATTTTCATGATGTTTGTGATGTTCTGGTGGTGTGCACATTTTCATAATATCTGTGATGTTCTGGTGGTGTATACATTTTCATGATTTCTGTAATTTTCTGGTGGTATGCATATTTCATGATGTCTGGAATGTTCTGGTGGTGTGCACATTTTCGTGATTTCTGTAATGTTCTGGTGGTGTGCACATTTTCATGATTTCTGTGATGTTCTGGTAGTGTGCACATTTTCATGATTTCTGTAATGTTCTGGTGGTGTGCACATTTTCATGATTTCTGTGGTGTTCTGGTGGTGTGCACATTTTCATGATTTCTGTGGTGTTCTGGTGGTGTGCACATTTTCATGACTTCTGTGATGTTCTGGTGGTGTGCACATTTTCATGATGTCTGTGATGTTCTAGTGTTGTGCACATTTTCATGATTTCTGCAATGTTCTGGTGGTGTGCACATTTTCATGATGTCTGTGATGTTCTGGTGGTGTGCACATTTTCATGATGTCTGTGATGTTCTGGTGGTGTGCACATTTTCATGATTTCTGTGATGTTCTGTTGGTGTGCACATTTTCATGATTTCTGTAATGTTTTGATAGTGTTCATGTTTTCATGATGCCTGCCATGTTCTGTTTTTTGTGCATATTTTCATGATGCTATGCTGTCTTTTGCTGCTATATAATGAAAGTATGCGTTTTCATCATAGTACCAAAGCCTGTATCCCTGTTGTATTCCAGGAGTGAACATTACTCACTGCTGATTGCAAGTCCTGGATATAATTACAAGTAAACATTTCTGAATTATTTTTTAAAAATTGCTCAGATGTCACATATTCTGAAGTCGTGTTGCTGTCAGATTCAGAGATTGAAGGACAGTGACACATTTTAGAGTGATTATAAGAGCCACAGTATAAAATTAAGCATTCTTGTTGTATCAGAAAGTATGTCTCAGTTATTTACTGAAAGAATAAATGCATTTACTACAAATCTTACAAATGTGTGTCCTTTTTTATCAATCCATGGCTATTTATGTCTGACTTTTAAAAAAGGAGAATCTGTGCCAAAAGGACATAATTATATAATAGTGCTGTTACCGAGAATTTTGGCATCTTTGTTTTATTTTCCAAAACAGTATTGTCTCATTTTGCATTTTCAATCTAGTGACATTTGAAAAATAATTCTTTTCAGCAGTGTTTTAAAAACGGCATGCATCGTTTTCCTGTCTGAGGCTGTATTTTTATGGCAGCAGTCCATCCCTTTCCTGGCATCACACATTTAAGCGCACCTTCTACTGCAGTGTCTAGATGGCAGAAAAGTTTGGAGTTGCCCACCCACTGTCAGTTTTCTTTTCTAGAGAATTACTATAACTACAGATTTTTAACATGTAAGAAAAATATCTTATAATATACTCTGTGAAATGACTGAGTTGTGCATTCTAACTACAATATTATTACTAACTACGTTCTTAAACTGCTGAGCTTTAACAAAAACAAAAAAGAAGCAAATATATGATTGTTTTTACAGTGCCTTGTGACATTTAAGGATATGGCTTAAAATAAATGTACTGGAAAAGAGTGATTAGTGATGTGCCAGGTTAAATTCAGAATTTTGTAATGACTGGTGAGGTAACGTTCCAAATACATGCTTGATATTTGAGAATCACTTCCCATCAGTATTCTTAAAATGGAGGTTCTGTTTGTCATGCTCAGTGTGTCACAGAAAATAAATTGATAAAATTGTTCTGAATGCTAAAATACTGGAAAACAATATAATTTGTACTGTTGTGAACCACTATTTGCTGGAAGTGAGCTAGCACTGAGAGTTCATAGGTCAGTTCTAGGCTAGCTGTCCTTGTGGAATTTTTTTTTAAGTGAAGTTAATTTTTCTTTCAGGGGTGAAAATCAAATGCTGCACCTTGCATTTATGAGACAAACACTTTAACATTATGCCAAACCCTAACCCAGAAGACTGATGTGGGAATAGAACCCACAAAGACACAACAATCAATCATACAATTACTTCCTGTACCTAGAATGCTACCCTTTAGCTGTATTGCATTTTAACAAGTTTCTTTTGGCTGTTGGCTGCTTCTGCTTTGCTATAATTTCTGCTGCATTCCTCGACTTTGTCCTTGTTTGTACAGAGTTGTGTGATGTTATACATTATGTACTTGTTTGTACAGAGTTGTATTATGTTGTATATTATGCCGCACTTTGGTAGCACATTTTGTGGCTACTTTTCCAAAATTCCCCTTCCAAGTGATTAGTTGTTTTTACTATTGGCAAATGTGCTCATTGGAGCTTTTGAGCTGCTTTTAACTACGGTTTAAGTGCGCTCTGAGCAGCAGTGTGTTGCTGTTGTACCTGCTGTGTTATTGTCTCATGGTTTCTGCTGCTGTTCTTGCTTGTTTATACCTTAAACTTCTAGTACCTGTGATTGCTACTAACTTGATTATTGCAACTTCTTGCACTTAAGATCCCTTGCACTTATCGACTAATCCAGTGATGGCAAACCTATGACGCATGTGTCAAAGGTGACACATGCCACAATGTTTTGGATGACACTTCAGCAATGACCAACACCCAAGTTAACAGAGACACTGCTTTTGCATTCATTGCTCATGTGAAGTGCACTGAATTATTTTGCGCAAGGAGCTTTTGACACACCAAACCCTAAAGGTTCGCCATCACTGGACTAATCTAAAATGTATTTGGGGGCATGTAATCTTTCACAGGATGTAGACTCACTTGGCCAAAATAGAAAACCAACCAACCAATTTGCATCCTTTCTGTTGCCATCGACACAGCAAGTGGTGTTCCTAGTTACTGTAAGAACTTATTCACACACAATGAACTATCACTTGATATACTTAATGTAATCTATCTGACATGGTCCATGAGTTCCACTTCTACCAAACCAACATATGCTAAGGCTTTCAAAAAGTTACTTCCTTAACCTCACAGAACCAGAAAGATAAATTTTCAGCAAAAATCTGCTAACATAACCTCAGCCCCCTCCACCTCACATATAGTAAAGGGTCACCAAGCTGTATACAGTAAACTCTCTACTAAATCCAAGTATAAATGTCCTAATTTAATTAATGCCATTGTTGGGCATGCTGATGTCATGCTTAAGAGTCCAGATAAGAACAGGGTGACAGTTGTTACTTTGGCACTATGATCCCCAGTGTTATAAGGGCTTTTTAGTCCCTCGCATTGGTCAAACATGAATACAACATCATGATAGTCCATGTGGTATGAATGATGAATAACTTGAGCCGATCAACCCTGAGGGGCATACAGAGAAACATGTTGGATCTCAGTATGCCCATGTCAAATGCAGGTTAGACTCTAGTCCTGAGTGGAATCCTAACTTCACCCAGGCTGGATGCCCTAATGTAAAAAAAACATAATTGTCTTCCATAAGTATTTGGTGGCATTCTTGGGTGGGGAGACAGTGTGCATCAGTTTCAAATTACATGGTAGATAGACGAACATGCTTTGCAAGGGATGGCCTACATCTTTCATTCCATGACTTGAATGGCCTGCACCTTTCATTCCATGGCTTCCACTTACTGGTCAAAGCCCTTGCTGCCTTATAGTGCCTTTTAAGGGAGAATCTGGCTATTCCATATTCAAACCCAGCAGATAAAATTACAAAAAATTCCCATTCTAACCATATCAAGATTGTTGTTCTCAATCCCAGAAGTCTGAATAATAAATTGTATGATCCGGACACCTTCTGCAAGTTGAGCACATCCATGTCTGTATGGCAAACTGTCCATAATTTTGTAGAATGTCCATATTTTTGCCTTATAGTTTTTCTCTGTTGCTCATATAATTTGTGTTTTCTGGAAAATCATTCAGGATTAAAATCCCTAAATAATAAAAGATGTTTGAGTTTCAGACTTCATAGCCATTGTAAAATGTTCACTAATGCATAAAGTATTATAACAACTGTCTAGGTTTATAAGAACAATTTAAAATCTGTCCCTGATTTTGGGCCTTTGTCCCCACCTCCACTCCCACCGTCATTGTCCAGATTTCTTGTGTTAAGAGGTTGAGGGGTATGCTGTAATCATAACTGAGACTTCATTTCATTGTAAAGATAGCATTCCTTCCTTGTCTGGGTTTTGCACTTACATGCTTTCAGACTTGATGAAGACGGTGGGTTTTTTCCATAGTTGCCATAGCTGTCTCCTTTAGAGACATTCTCCATCACCCAGAAACCAAAATCATTAAACTCTAACATCCTAAACAAAACAAATTATCAATTTATAGCCTACTGTAAGGCACCCTGCATATCCTCAGATGACCATGAGACATTGCAACTGTACTCTTTGAAATAATAGAAAATATGTTTATGATGAGTGATTTGTTATCCATGGATAACTGCTGCATCTAAACCTCAACCGTTTGGTATTCAAAAGGATTCCTGGACTTACCAACTGATAATTCCCTCGAACAAACATTAAACCAGTCCACTGGGGTGAAACATTCCTGACCATGTCCTTGAACAGGTTCCAAACTTATAGTGTTGCCATACCTGGTTAAATTCAACAAGAGACAAGACCATCTCCTTTAAAGCCTTAAACATCTGTCAAACAATTCTGAATTTAAGGACTGCAAATAGGCAAACCTACTCAAGAGCCATGAGGCGGTCTCATAACTCTGCTTGTGATATATCAACCTTCTCATGCAGTATTAGCTATTACTTATGTAATGCAGTTTTCTCCCACTTAAAAATAAAATAAAAAGTGTGTAACTCTTGTAGTCACCAATAGAACCAAATATAATTGGAAATTTAAAAACAAACCACCTTATTGGACCAGCTGTATAAATAAGTCTATAACAAATGTAAAACAAAATCTAAAATCTTATAATAAATCTAAATATATTCGCACTAAAGGCTCTGTCAAAAAAGTGAGCAGAGAATTAAAAGTCATCACTATGAAGATCAAACTGAAACCCAAACTTATACTAGCACTTAAAGGCAAGGATAGTTATAAATCCTTCTCTAATTACATCACTAAATTAAGCCATAGCACCCAGCAGTACTCTGAACTAAACCAAAATGGCATCATTCACTCATTCTGGCCTAAAAGACACAGCTAATACACTTGCACAGAAATTTACTGCCAGCTTTACCACAGCAAAAGTTACTGAAATTCTGGAAATTCCTGAATCACTTACTTCCCCCTCAAGATCATCAAGCAGCATGTCTTAACTGCTCTCTCAACAACAAAAATGCTACTTCCATGGAGCCAGACAATTTACTTGGATGCCTAATAAACAGTGCTGGACACGTCCTTGTGGAACCCCCTCCCAAACTTGTTCAACTTAAGCTTAGCCGGAGGTTCTGACCTGACATATGGAGAGCAGCTGTTGTTATGGGCCTTCATAAGGGGGGAGGGGGCCTATCACAAGGGTGGTAGTGGCCTATCACAGATCCTGGGAACTAAGAGATGCATCAACCTAGCTAGTCCAATTTGCAAAACCATGGAACTCATCATATCTGACTTCGTAACCTGCTCCATCATAAACATCATACAGCATGACCCCTGGAGTTATGTTTTGTCAAAGGAAGGTCATATCAACTTAATTCAGTAAACTTCTTCAAGACGGTCATAGAAACATTGGATAGTGGTCATTTAGTCCATGTAACCTATCTGGAGCTAGTCAAATTGTTTGACATCCCCACCTCAGTATTGTAAATAACCTAAATGTAGACTTTACATGATATCATGGAAAGAAAACTAGCTGAAATGTAGAATCTATCCAGTTAAAATGTCAGATACCACATCAGAAAGTGAGAAAACAACTAACCATGTACCCCAGGGCTTAGTACGGGGATCCCCTCCTTTGTTAGTATGCACTTTTCTGACTTCCAAGGCATAAGCGTAGACATATAGCTACCTTAGTTTGCCAGCAACTGTAAACTGGGTATTAGTGCCTGATCATGCCTTCATAAAGTATATTTACAGCAAGAACTAATCCTTAGAAACCAACTGTGTGCTAACAGAGGGCTACATTAAAATGGGAAAGGTGCAGAGCTATTGCATTGGTAAAAATATTTCATCCTCAACTTACAGTGTAGCCAGTAGCCCACTCCAAACTGATATGGTAGTCAACAATCTTGACACCTACCTCACTTTTAACCAAGAATCTTGACACCTATCTTACTTTTGACCAAGAATCTTGACACCTATCTTACTTTTGACCAAGAATCTTGACATCTACCTCACTGTTGACTAAGAATCTTGACACCTAACTCACTGTTGACCAAGAATCTTGACACCTACCTCACTGTTAACCACCATGCAGGATCAGTAGTCAGTAAATCCTTCTACTTAGTACAACAGATATCTAAAGGTATCTCATCTAGAATGAAAGAAGTTATCATGCCTATGTAACTTTGCTCGAATCAGATCACCTGTAGAGTGCCATGCCCTTGGGTGTATACCTATGCAGACACATCACACAGCTAGAAAGACCCCAGCAGGTCCTAACTAAAAGATTACTGGTCTAAATAACAGGCTTAAATCTCTGTCTCTATACTCAGTCTCTTAGAGACTCTTCCGTGGACATCTATGTCTTGCATTCTGTGCCGTTAAGGACACATCCATCCTAGTCATTTACATCTCTACAAGATAAATATTCCGCTAACACCAGAGCTATAAGCATTCAAATCTCCACCAACATATAAATAGAATAAGCTGGTGGGACAGACTTACTACTCAATGTTTACCCATCCCCAGAATAAATTGCTCTTGCATATTAAACTTAGTAAAATGCTTTCATCCTTCAAGTTGGAATTTCATGATCAGATGGGCATCTGCAAAGTCATCCCTGATCTAACCTCCTTTTCCTTTCTATAAGCACGTGGTACATCATGAGGAATGCGTTTCAGCAAGGCAGAAGTGTACTGGTGATTTCCTTGTCATTAAATTCCTATGATCCTGTAATCTGCGTGTCAGCATTACAGTGGCAATGTAAATAAGGCAGGAATCTGGTGAAGCACAAGAGAGGGCAACAGAATGCAGGTCATTTAAGGTACTGTCACTGCAAAAGGGTGACTCAGAAAGCTGAATTAAGGATCATTTTCAGTGACTTCAGGAAGCAGACCAAGCCATGATGATTAGAAACATGATTATCTGTTTGATGCACTTTAACTACAGTGCAGTTTTAACAGGCTCAAAAAGGCAGATCAGATGTGTGGCTACATTAAGCTGTACAACTCAAATAGTTATCACCTTAATGCTTGTAGTACGAGTTATAAATCTGACATCCTAAAGGGCTGGATTTCACAGTGTCGAGAAACAACCAGAAGGTTGGCTCTTATATTGTGGGGTAACAGCTAGAAGGATAGATCTCATAGCGTGGGGTAACAGCAAGGGCTGGATCGTATAATATACGGTAACAGCCAGAGGGCTGGATCTCCTAATGTAGGGTAACAGCCAGAAATTGGAGCTCATAGTGCATGGTAACAGCCAGAGGGTCAGATCTCATAGTGTGGGGCAACAGCCAGAAGGCTGGATCTTATAGTATAGGGTAACAGCTAGAAGATAGATCTCATAGTGTGGGGAAACATCTAGAAGGCTGGATCTTATAGTATGGGGTAACAACCAGAGGGTCAGATCTCATAGTGTGGGGCAACAGCCAGAAGGCTGGATCTTATAGTATAGGGTAACAGCTAGAAGATAGATCTCATAGTGTGGGGAAACATCTAGAAGGCTGGATCTTATAGTATAGGGTAACAGCTAGAAGATAGATCTCATAGTGTGGGGAAACATCTAGAAGGCTGGATCTTATAGTATGGGGTAACAGCCAGAGGGTCAGATCTCATAGTTTGGGGTACAAGTTAGAGGGCTGGATCTACTAGTGTAGGGTAACAGCCAGAGGGCTGGATCTCATTGTGGCGGGTTACAGTTATGGCATTTACTGAATCTTACCTTAAATCTGACTTCTGACCTATACTGTGCTATCTCTGAGACGTGTCACTCATTCTTTTGAGACAGACTTGGACAATGAACTGGTAGGGTGTGATGGAATCTAAAGCAAATCTAGAGCTACTCATAGGCATTACATTGTATAATATATAGAAGCTTCTAGTAAACTTCTGTTTCAAACCTCACATTGGCTACCAGCAATGGTTAGTATATAAGCAGGATCTAAGTGACACTGCAGACAATGTAATTGGTAAAGAGGTCTGTCTGCATAGTCTGAAGTAAATTCATGGCCATACATCTCAACTGTACAGATTTTCACAGAACGTCCCGATTTTTGCCTCATATTTGTGGTTAGGTCCTCTTAAAATCTGTAGTTTTCTGGATGTTTGTGACAAATCAGTGAGGATTGAATTCCCTAAATAATGACAGGCATTTGAGTTTCAGACTTCATATCCTTTAGAAAATGCATGTTAACACAAACCCTTTTATTCTAGCAATTTTCTAGGTTTATAAGTGCAATATTTAAAATTTGTCCCTATTTTTGGGGCTTTGTCCTTCCATCATTTTTGGCTTTGTCCAGATTTTTTGTGTTAAGAAGTTGAGAGGTATGTTCAGGAATCCCAGTGAAAATGTCAGACAGAGGAAGAGGAAACAAAAATGACACAGCAGAACTTTGTACTGATACAACTCTTGCAAAGCGGTTGTGTGAGGAATGTATAACTGAGGAGTTATGACTACAAAATGATTTTTGTAGTTATTCAGTGATTTATACTCTGAAAGTGTATGTATAACAGCAAGTGTTTTTTTTTTCTTCCGGGAGGCTAATGACCGGCTGTGTGGTGTAGAGAGGTGGAACGTTTACTACAGTTCAACCAACCAGGGTTTGATTAGTGACATGAGTGCTGGAACAGCCAATCAGGAAGATAATTTATTTATTATTTATTTATTTATTTTATTTAACATTTGTTTACCAGGAAAGTCCAACTTCGAACAAAGCCAATTTTCAGCGGATGCCCGGGTAGAAAAGCTCTAGATGTATGTCTTTGCAATGTAGGAGGAAACCAGAACAACTGGAGAAAACCCACACAAATGCAGGGAGGACATGCAGACTCCACACAGAAGGCAGTCCAGCTGAGAATCGAACTAGAGAACCTCTGGCTGTGAGGCAACAATGCTACTGCTGCACCACTGCGTGGCCCATATACTTACCTCGAAGGGGGAATACCGCGATCAAGAAGGTGGTTTCCCTAGGGTGAGGCTCTTCCATTGCATATTTTGGCTGGGTTGACCACTGTGATTTCCCCAAATGTGGGAAACTCAACTGCATAAGAATGGGGGAGGTTGACTAGTATGTCTTGGGGTATATCTTGGGGTGCATCTGCTGCCAATGCATCCCCACTAGAGACTAGATAATTAACAAGACCCCTCTGTTTAAAGTGACATAGCTGCCCAAGAACCTTCATCATGAGTGATGACATCATGCCATGCCCACAGGAAGCTCAGTCATGGAGTATTTAGGCACCATATAACACACATCAGTGCTACATAGCAAAAAGCCTATAGCAACCAAGTTGTAATGGGCTAAAGTGATTTATGCAGGCAAATGATTTGTGTAAAACAATACAGAGAGGCTTTTTTATAACAAGAAGTTATTTACTGATACTTGCAATTAATTTACTTAAAAGCTGTTCAGACGACATATAGGAACTCATTTATACCACACACACAAATGAGTGACTTTTCCTGTATGTTTTACTGTCTTTTGAAGACCGATTCACTGCAATCCATTTGGATGAGACTAAAAGAGTGAACAACTTGCTGAGAGATTTATAACTTACCCTGAGCTTTATTTCTATGGATTAGGAAGAAGTGAGAGGTTATAGTAGGTCCCCACATAGACAGTGTGGAAGGATCAGCCCTCCCCGTAACATGGACCTTCAGTGAGGTCCCCACATAGACAGTGTGGAAGGATCAGCCCTCCCCATAACATGGACCTTCAGTGAGGTCCCCACATAGACAGTGTGGAAGGATCAGCCCTCCCCGTAACATGGACCTTCAGTGAGGTCCCCACATAGACAGTGTGGAAGGATCAGCCCTCCCCGTAACATGGACCTTCAGTGAGGTCCCCACAAAGACAGTGTGGAAGGATCAGCCCTCCCCGTAACATGGACCTTCAGTGAGGTCCCCACATAGACAGTGTGGAAGGATCAGCCCTCCCCATAACATGGACCTTCAGTGAGGTCCCCACATAGACAGTGTGAAAGGATCAGCCCTCCCCGTAACATGGACCTTCAGTGAGGTCCCCACATAGACAGTGTGGAAGGATCAGCCCTCCCCGTAACATGGACCTTCAGTGAGGTCCCCACATAGACAGTGTGGAAGGATCAGCCCTCCCCGTAACATGGACCTTCAGTGAGGTCCCCACATAGACAGTGTGGAAGGATCAGCCCTCCCCGTAACATGGACCTTCAGTGAGGTCCCCACATAGACAGTGTGGAAGGATCAGCCCTCCCCGTAACATGGACCTTCAGTGAGGTCCCCACATAGACAGTGTGGAAGGATCAGCCCTCCCTGTAACATGGACCTTCAGTGAGGTCCCCACATAGACAGTGTGGAAGGATCAGCCCTCCCCGTAACATGGACCTTCAGTGAGGTCCCCACATAGACAGTGTGGAAGGATCAGCCCTCCCCATAACATGGACCTTCAGTGAGGTCCCCACATAGACAGTGTGGAAGGATCAGCCCTCCCCGTAACATGGACCTTCAGTGAGGTCCCCACATAGACAGTGTGGAAGGATCAGCCCTCCCCGTAACATGGACCTTCAGTGAGGTCCCCACATAGACAGTGTGGAAGGATCAGCCCTCCCCGTAACATGGACCTTCAGTGAGGTCCCCACATAGACAGTGTGGAAGGATCAGCCCTCCCCGTAACATGGACCTTCAGTGAGGTCCCCACATAGACAGTGTGGAAGGATCAGCCCTCCCCGTAACATGGACCTTCAGTGAGGTCCCCACATAGACAGTGTGGAAGGATCAGCCCTCCCCGTAACATGGACCTTCAGTGAGGTCCCCACATAGACAGTGTGGAAGGATCAGCCCTCCCCGTAACATGGACCTTCAGTGAGGTCCCCACATAGACAGTGTGGAAGGATCAGCCCTCCCCGTAACATGGACCTTCAGTGAGGTCCCCACATAGACAGTGTGGAAGGATCAGCCCTCCCGTAACATGGACCTTCAGTGAGGTCCCCACATAGACAGTGTGGAAGGATCAGCCCTCCCGTAACATGGACCTTCAGTGAGGTCCCCACATAGACAGTGTGGAAGGATCAGCCCTCCCCGTAACATGGACCTTCAGTGAGGTCCCCACATAGACAGTGTGGAAGGATCAGCCCTCCCCGTAACATGGACCTTCAGTGAGGTCCCCACATAGACAGTGTGGAAGGATCAGCCCTCCCCGTAACATGGACCTTCAGTGAGGTCCCCACATAGACAGTGTGGAAGGATCAGCCCTCCCCGTAACATGGACCTTCAGTGAGGTCCCCACATAGACAGTGTGGAAGGATCAGCCCTCCCCGTAACATGGACCTTCAGTGAGGTCCCCACATAGACAGTGTGGAAGGATCAGCCCTCCCCGTAACATGGACCTTCAGTGAGGTCCCCACATAGACAGTGTGGAAGGATCAGCCCTCCCCGTAACATGGACCTTCAGTGAGGTCCCCACATAGACAGTGTGGAAGGATCAGCCCTCCCCGTAACATGGACCTTCAGTGAGGTCCCCACATAGACAGTGTGGAAGGATCAGCCCTCCCGTAACATGGACCTTCAGTGAGGTCCCCACATAGACAGTGTGGAAGGATCAGCCCTCCCCGTAACATGGACCTTCAGTGAGGTCCCCACATAGACAGTGTGGAAGGATCAGCCCTCCCCGTAACATGGACCTTCAGTGAGGTCCCCACATAGACAGTGTGGAAGGATCAGCCCTCCCGTAACATGGACCTTCAGTGAGGTCCCCACATAGACAGTGTGGAAGGATCAGCCCTCCCCGTAACATGGACCTTCAGTGAGGTCCCCACATAGACAGTGTGGAAGGATCAGCCCTCCCCGTAACATGGACCTTCAGTGAGGTCCCCATTGATTCTGTTATTCCCAGCCTATCGGAGTTCAGTGGGGTGCCCAACAGCCAAGCCCTTCATACTTTATAGGCTAGTTATTGAAGGTGATGCAAGTACAGGAGTGCAGATGCACTTACAAAATATCAGAGCTTTTTGAACACTTAAAGCCATTCAGTATTCCTATAGAAGGGTGGGCGACATGTATTGAAAGGATGAAATGTTACTACAAGGTTCATAAGACTCAAGGCATGCAGAAGGTCTCACTTTTGCTTATTTCAGTGAGAGCCAAAACATGTGGGTTGTTGTGCAGTTTGTTATCACCAGTAAAATCAAATGAAAATGAGAGAGTATGCAAAGGCAGTTGGAACCTAAACTGGTAGCAATTACAGAGCAATACAGATTTCACAGAAGGAAGCAAAAAAGTACATTAATTATCCCAGGAGGTTTAGCTTCGAGGAGAGATAAGTTAAGAACTGCTGCCAAAGAATGGTTTAAGCCATGAGAAGGTTATAAACACCGCAGTGTCAACGGGCAGCCACAGGAGATGCCACTGAGGCACAACAAGTTATTTCCGTTACGTACCACTAGATTGTAATCACCAGGAAGTACTTGAGCAATTACAACCAATTGGGACTCAGTAATACATTGCATCTCTATAACACAGATTCAAAGCAATACAATGACACAAGGTCTTGTGCCTCCAAACAGGGAGGGAAAGTTACCCTAGAAACTAATTTTTAAGACATTTTTGAAATTACTAACATAACTATAAAACTTTTTAAGGTCTGTATTTTTAGTTAATGACTCTTTGTAAGCGGTTTTGGATATCATAATTTGATTTTTTTTCTTTAAGGATCTTGAAAAAAATAATTTCTCTGTCAGATTATTATGAAGGTTATTACCATTAATAATATCTAAATATTGATTTTGTCCTTGCCATTATACAAGAAATGTTAGCACTGAAGTATAAAAGGCTAGCTACACAGTTATGTGACAGTCTATTGTAAGGTTGCTGAGCACAGGAAAAGGTTGAAGACCAGAGAGTTGGTGCTAGAAATGTAACAGAACAGATTGTGGACAGATGAATAGGACAGAATAAAATGTAAGGGCAGGGGACTTCGTGAGCTGTGGAATATATACAGACTGCGGATTTTAGTTGAGATGGAAGTGTGTGGAAACAGCAAAAATGAGATGGGACATTTCAGTTATAAAAGAGTTGGTAGGATTAGAAATCGACCAAATAAAAATTAATGTGTGGGACAATGACAAGAAGTAAGCCTCAGAAAAGACAACACAAGAATAAATTACAAATGTCAATAATTTATAAAATAATAAGAGAAGAGTTTGGTTCCACAGATTCATTATATTGGAATTACTAAACTAAGGTTAATGAGAAGGTCTTTCTGATGAAGATAAATGCTTAATTCTTAACTCTATTGGAAAATATACGTTTTCTTTTTATTGAAAAGATATACATGGAGATTTCTTCACAGAGATTTTTTTAACTCCATGTAAAGCGGCTTTACTATATAACTATGGGAAAATTAATTGTTGGGGGTGTAATGAAGTCTCTAAGGCAGATTGGTTTTATATGATATTGGATTGTAAAATAATAACTCCTTTTTGGGTTGAATTTGGAAATTTCTAACTCCTTGATCTTCTTTAATGTTCCAGGTCCAGATTCCATTCCTAGGGTGCAGGTGCCTGTCCTTATTTAATGCTCCAGGTCCAGATTCCATTCCTAGGGTGCAGGTGCCTGTCCTTATTTAATGCTCCAGGTCTGGATTCCATTCCTAGGGTGCAGGTGCCTGTCCTTATTTAATGCTCCAGGTCCAGATTCCATTCCTAGGGTGCAGGTGCCTGTCCTTATTTAATGCTCCAGGTCCGGATTCTGTTCCTAGGGTGCAGGTGCCTGTCCTTATTTAATGCTCCAGGTCCGGATTCTGTTCCTAGGGTGCAGGTGTCTGTCCTTGTTTAATGCTCCAGGTCCGGATTCTGTTCCTAGGGTGCAGGTGCATGTCCTTATTTAATGCTCCAGGTCCAGATTCTGTTCCTAGGGTGCAGGTGCCTGTCCTTATTTAATGCTCCAGGTCCGGATTCTGTTCCTAGGGTGCAGGTGCCTGTCCTTATTTAATGCTCCAGGTCCAGATTCTGTTCCTAGGGTGCAGGTGCCTGTCCTTATTTAATGCTCCAGGTCCAGATTCTGTTCCTAGGGTGCAGGGGCCTGTCCTTATTTAATGCTCCAGGTCCAGATTCTGTTCCTAGGGTGCAGGTGCCTGTCCTTATTTAATGCTCCAGGTCCAGATTCCATTCCTAGGGTGCAGGTGTCTGTCCTTGTTTAATGCTCCAGGTCCAGATTCTGTTCCTACGGTGCAGGTGCCTGTCCTTATTTAATGCTCCAGGTCCAGATTCCAATCCTAGGGTGCAGGTGCCTGCCCTTATTTAATGCTCCAGGTCCGGATTCTGTTCCTAGGGTGCAGGTGCCTGTCCTTATTTAATGCTCCAGGTCCAGATTCTGTTCCTAGGGTGCAGGTGCCTGTCCTTATTTAATGCTCCAGGTCCGGATTCCGTTCCTAGGGTACAGGTGCCTGTCCTTATTTAATGCTCCAGGTCCAGATTCTGTTCCTAGGGTGCAGGTGCCTGTCCTTATTTAATGCTCCAGGTCCAGATTCCATTCCTAGGGTGCAGGTGCCTGCCCTTATTTAATGCTCCAGGTCCGGATTCTGTTCCTAGGGTGCAGGTGCCTGTCCTTATTTAATGCTCCAGGTCCAGATTCTGTTCCTAGGGTGCAGGTGCCTGTCCTTATTTAATGCTCCAGGTCCGGATTCTGTTCCTAGGGTGCAGGTGCCTGTCCTTATTTAATGCTCCAGGTCCAGATTCCATTCCTAGGGTGCAGGTGCCTGTCCTTATTTAATGCTCCAGGTCTGGATTCCGTTCCTAGGGTGCAGGTGTCTGTCCTTGTTTAATGCTCCAGGTCCAGACTCTGTTCCAAGGGTGCAGGTGCCTGTCCTTATTTAATGCTCCAGGTCCGGATTCTGTTCCTAGGGTGCAGGTGCCTGTCCTTATTTAATGCTCCAGGTCCAGATTCTGTTCCTAGGGTGCAGGTGCCTGTCCTTATTTAATGCTCCAGGTCCGGATTCCATTCCTAGGGTACAGGTGCCTGTCCTTATTTAATGCTCCTGGTTCGGATTCTGTTCCTAGGGTGCAGGTGCCTGTCCTTATTTAATGCTCCAGCTCCAGATTCTGTTCCTAGGGTGCAGGTGCCTGTCCTTATTTAATGCTGCAGTTCCAGATTCTGTTCCTAGGGAACAGGTGCATGTCCTTATTTAATGCTCCAGGTCCGGATTCTGTTCCTACGGTGCAGGTGCCTGTCCTTATTTAATGCTCCAGGTCCAGATTCCATTTCTAGGGTGCAGGTGCCTGTCCTTATTTAATGCTCCAGGTCCAGATTTTGTTCCTAGGGTGCAGGTGCCTGTCCTTATTTAATGCTCCAGGTCCAGATTCTGTTCCTAGGGTGCAGGTGCCTGTCCTTATTTAATGCTCCAGGTCCCGATTCTGTTCCTGGGGTGCAGGTGCCTCTCCTTTGGTCCATTTTAGCTACAGCAAGAAAAATAGTCACAAATAATTGGAAATGTAAAACTACTCTTTCTTTCAATGAATTCATGAATTTAGCAAAAATGTCTGTAAAGGAATTGTCAACTGCCAAAATGAGAACTTCAAATATTGCTCACCAGTTTAGATTTTGGTCAAAATTAAGTAATTTACTTGATAAATATTAATGATTTTGTTTTCTATGTTTGATTTTGCTGTGGACATGCAAATAATTATGTTTTTGTTCTATTTATCTTTAAATAAATTTGTATAATCTTTGTTTGAAAATTAATAAAAAGTTTTTTTAAAAAAGAAAAGACAACACAAGTAGATTGTTGTTATAATGAGTCTAAGAAAAGACAACACACATGGATTGGGGTTATAATGAGACTAGGAAAAGACAACACAAGTAGATTTTTGTTATAATTATTTATTTATTTTTATTTATTTTACATTTGTTTAACGGGTAAGGTTGACTCGGCAGGATTGCCCATTTTCAGCAGAAGCCCAGGGAGGTAAGCTGCATTCCAATTACACAGTTAACAAAAGTTTAAACATACAGCATATTAATTGAAAGAAAGCATATAACAGTTTAACAAACTGACTACAATTTGACAAAGGTTCCCATGGAAGTATTAGTCACACAGTGGAGAGTTAAGAAGAAACTACACCACTTTGTTAAAACTTAACAATGTACCACTCTACATTATTTTTAAACATAATTTCACCACATTGGTATAGACAACAGCAAGCTAAGCTGAATTTACTTTATGTAATTTCCTTAAGAATTGAAGTGACTTGTATTACAAGGTATTATTTGGATTTTGCAGATCTCAAAAGACCTTGTAACATGTACAAAGAGATTAAAGAGACTAAGTGGATAATAGAAGAGTTAGCTTGTGTTGGAACATGTACTTATCCAGGACTTGGTGAGGTAGGATTTGTTTTTTTAATAAATTTATATATATATATATATATATATATATATATATATATATATATATATATATATATATATATATATTTTTTTTTTTTTTTTTAATACATTTTAGGATTATATTTTAATTAACATAAGTATTAGAAGAACAGCTGCAAAGAATACAAGTGAATACCGCATAACTCTACTGAAGCAAGTAAAGATGGCTAATCCTACTGAACAGGGCAACGACAACAGATGTGGTACACTGGAAGCTGAGGGAGAGGTAAACGGTTGTAAACAGGCAGGCATCTTAACTTACTTTTTTCTCTGGTTTAGAGAGACAGAGTCCCTCTTCAGATGACTGAGATCGTAGCTGTAAGAAGTTCGGTGAGTAATGAGGAGAAAGTACAGTTATGTACTCTTACCGTAAATGTAGATGTTCGAGTTATGTACTCTTACCGTAAATGTAGATGTTCGAGTTATGTACTCTTACCGTAAATGTAGATATTCGAGTTATGTACTCTCACCATAAATGTAGATGTTCGAGTTGTGTACTCTTACCATAAATGTAGATGTTCGAGTTATGTACTCTTACCATAAATGTAGATGTTCGAGTTGTGTACTCTCACCATAAATGTACATGTTCGAGTTATGTACTCTTACCATAAATGTACATGTTCGAGTTATGTACTCTTACCATAAATGTAGATGTTCGAGTTGTGTACTCTTACCATAAATGTAGATGTTCGAGTTGTGTACTCTTACCATAAATGTAGATGTTCGAGTTGTGTACTCTCACCATAAATGTAGATGTTCGAGTTGTGTACTCTTACCATAAATGTAGATGTTCGAGTTGTGTACTCTTACCATAAATGTAGATGTTCGAGTTGTGTACTCTCACCATAAATGTAGATGTTCGAGTTGTGTACTCTTACCATAAATGTAGATGTTCGAGTTATGTAGTCTCACCATAAATGTAGATGTTCAAGTTGTGTACTCTTCCCATAAATGTAGATGTTCGAGTTGTGTACTTTTACCATAAATGTAGATGTTCGAGTTATGTACTCTCACCATAAATGTAGATGTTCGAGTTGTGTACTCTTACCATAAATGTAGATGTTTGAGTTGTGTACTCTCACCATAAATGTAGATGTTCGAGTTGTGTACTCTTACCATAAATGTAGATGTTCGAGTTATGTACTCTCACCATAAATGTAGATGTTCGAGTGTGTTCACTGTTGCAGTCATCACTGTAGGGTTGAGTCCCAAAGCTAAGAAAGGGTGGCTGGAGGAGAAACAGAGGGAGCGGTCACAAAACCTTGCAAAACCGCAGAAGCAAAACCTGCCCTGGATTTAGAAAAGAGAGGGAGGTTGTAATGCTTAGACAAAGTATGTACAGAACTCCAAGTAGCAGCTTCCAAAATATCCTTGGTAGAAACCCCACAAAGAAAAGCTGCTGAAGTAGCAGTAGCCCAGTTAGAATGAGTCCTAACATTAACAGGAACTGGCTTGCCATGATAAGAGTAACAGAACTTGATGCAATGGGCAATCCACATGGAAATAGTTTGCTTAGTGATTGCTTTCCCCTGAACAGTAGGAGCATAAGCGACAAACAACTGATCAGATTTCCGGAATATCTTGGTCCTGTCCAGGTATAGACGAAGCTGTCTGTGCACGTCTAGAGAGTGCAAAAGACTTTCTTCCTCACTTTGAGGATTAGGATAAAAGGTAGGCAAATGAATAGACTGATTCAAGGCCACTGCTGAAACCACCTAGGGCATAAAAGTGGGATATACCCTGATGAAAAATAAGGAAGGGTTCCACAGCCATGAGTGCTTGCAATTCCGAAATTCTTCTAGCAGAGGTAATAGCTAAAAGAAAAGCAGTTTTCCAAGACAAAAAATTTAAATCCGTGGAAGCTGCAGGTTCAAAAGAAGACAAAGTTAATTTCTCCAAAAAATAGTTAAGATCCCAAGTGGGAACAGGAGCCCTTATAGGGGGCCGAATATTTTTAGCCCCTCTAAGAAATTAAGTAATGGATCAGAAAAAATCAGAGGATCCGTATCGTAATGTGCAGAAATAGCAGAAGAATGAAGCTTAATAGACGAAAAAGATAGGCCCGTATGTAATAACTCTGTCAGATACTGTAAAATCAGAGGAATGTTCGGAACAGAAGAATCACCACCCTGGACTTGACTCCAGGAGCAAAATCTTTTCCATTTTCCCGCATAAGATTTTCTAGTGCTGGGCTGTCTAGCTTCAAGGATTACATCCAATACCTGTTTGGAAAGGGCAGAGGTGTTTACAGACCCTGAATCTGCCAGGCAGCTAGATGCAGAGTCTTGACATGACTGTGTAGTATCCGGCCATCCCGTTGAGACAGTAGATGAGCGATTTGAGGCACAATCCAGGGAGGCTCCTGAACCAAGGTCATCAGAGTGTAATACCAGAATTGCCGAGGCCAATTGGGAGCCAGTAGAATCATGTGCAGTCTGTCCTGTTTTATCTTCAGAAGTACCCGAGGTAGAAGAGGAAAGGGAGGAAAAGCATATACTGAGAGGTGTTTCCAACTGAATGAGAGGGCATCCACTTTCCATGCTAGTTTGTGGTAGGTCCTTGTGCAGAATGTTGGAAGTTGATGATTCTGAGGGGATGCAAAGAGATCTATGTCCGGACATCCTCAAGCCTTTATAATCATCCTGAATATCCTAACATCCAACATCCATTAGTGTGGATCTGAAATGCATATGCTCAAGGCGTCTGCCAGAGTGTTGTCTTTCCCTGGCAGGAATTGTGCCTGTAAGTCGACACTGCAGGTCAGAGCAGTGTACCAGAGATTCATGGCTAATCTGCACAGGGGGTAAAAGTGAGAGCCCCCCTGCTTGTTGATGTACCACATCACTGTAGTGTTGTCTGTCCGTATCAACAATTGTCCTGGTAGAAGAAGGTCCCTGAAGGCTATCAGGGCATTCTGTACAGCTAGCATCTCCTTCAAATTTATGTGCAGGTGCATTTGTTCCTTCGTCCAAACACCCTGAAGACATCTCCCGTGCATGTGGGCTCCTCAGGCATAATCTGAAGCATCCGTTGTCAGAACTTGGTCAGTAGGTGGAGGACAAAAAGGCTTCCCCTTGTTCTGTAGACAGGCTTCGGCCCACCAAAGAAACTCTCGCTGGAGACAAGGCAAAATCATGACCACTGTTTCCAAACTGTGGTAATGCTGAGACCAGACACTCTTGAGGTACCACTGCAGTTTCCTCATATGCAGTCTGGCATATGGTATTAGCAGAATGCAGGAGGCCATGTAACCCAAAGCCTGCAGAATTTTTCTTGCAGTCAGCTGTTTCATTGAAGCCAGGTGTCGGAAAAAAAAAGCCAGTTGCACTTTTTTGTCTGGTGTCAAGCAAACCATCTGGGTTGAAGTACTCAGAAGAGCACCCAGGAAATTAATCTGTTGTGTGGGTACCAGATTTGATTTCTTTAGATTCACTGTGAAACTGAGGCACAGAAGAAGATGCTGCACAAAAGCTAGATGCCGAAGTAGAGTGTCTTTGTCGTCCGCTTGAAGAAGACAAGTCGTCCAGATAAGGGTAAATTTGAATCCCTGTCTGTCTGCAAAATGCCATTACTGGTGCCAGGCACTTCGTAAAGACCCTGGGCACAGTAGATAAGCCAAAGGGTAGCACAGAGAACTGGTAATGTTTCGAGCCCGCTTTGAAACGCAGATACCTTCTGTACTCTTGCCTTATAGGAATATGCAGGTAAGCGTCATTTAAGTCCAAAGTCACCATCCAAGCGTTCTTGCCCAACATAGGCAGCAGCTGCTGCAGAGTGAGCATCTTGAATTTTGGTATATCTAGGAAGGTGTTTAGTACAGAGAGGTCCAGGACTGGTCTCCACAAATTTTCCTTCCTGGGGACCAGGAAAAGTCTGGAATAAAAACCTTGCCATATTTCTAAATTTGGTACCAATTCTATGGCCTTCATAGCCAGGAGGGACTGAACCTGCCGTTGTGCCTGTGCCCACTGATGATTTGGCAGGTCTGGCTAATCGTTCGGTTTTGGCATAGTGTGGAAATGAAATCTGTAACCTCTTGAGACTATGTCCAGAACCCATTTGTCCCAGGTTATGTGGCTCCCATTTTGATAAAAAAGAGAAATCCTTCCCCCCAAAGGAGCTTCCAGGAGAGGAGCCCCTGGAACCAGAAAGGGAGAGTCATAAAGACTGTTTTTGGTAGGGTTGAGACTTATCTTCACCTCCCGTGGGAGAGGGGGCACTCCACTGCCTATTCCTAAAATGGGACTGTGACTGTCCCCTACCTCTGGAACACCTGAATCTGCCTCTCTGAGACCTGTCCGATCCCCGAAAGGCCAAGGTTTAGTTGGCCAGTGTCTGCTAAATCTAGGAGGGTGCATTTGTAGAAAATCCTTAACTGTCTGCATAGATTTGGCTTTGTCTTCCATTTTCTTCAATATCTCTTCAGCTTTGGACCCAAACAGAACATTGTGCTGCAAAGGGGCATCCAAAAACTTTGGCTTTAATCTGGTCCGGCAAGCTTTGATCTCTTAACCAAGCATGTCTTCTAATAACAGCATCAGTTGTTGCAGCCCTACAAGAAGCTTCCAAAGAATCAAAACCACAGTGCTGGGTATGTTTACCCACCTGTTCAATAGCATGCAACAAATCCTGTAACTCCTGATTATCCGCACCAATAGACACAGCTGACATCTTCTGTTGAAATACAGACAAAAGGTATTGCTGATACTTCAGCATATGAAATTGACAGTTCAAAGCCCTAATAGACAATGTAGCAGAAGTATAAACCTTTTTACCCCATCTCTCCAAAGCCCTGGACTCTCGGTCAAAGGGAATAGAATTTTTAGCAGAGGCCGCTTTAACACCCTTAGGACCCTGAGAAATTGTTTCCGGATCAGGCGAAAAATTTTTAAAAAGAAATTTATGAGAATCTGGAACCCTATAATACCTATCCAGTTTGGCCGGAGTAGGGGGAAAAGAATCAGGAGAGAGAGAAGCTTCTGAAAGAACATCATCAACAATGTCCAATACAGGGGGAATAGCCAGAGGCTTATGCTGTGGGAGAAGAAGAAAATCCCTAAGCCTTTTCTTGGATTCAGAGAATTCCTGCCCTTCCCAGTGAAAATGCACCCTCATATCATGCAAAGTTTCACCAAAAGAATAATCCTCAGGAGGAGAGGCGGAAGGAAAGGAATCTTCAGCATCAGAACCCTCATAAAGAGGAAAAGCATAATCCTGCTCAAGGGAAGAGGCAGAAGAAACAGAAATTTGGTCTGAAGAATCATAATCGGACTGTAATCTAGGCTTCTTGTCAGGAGGGGGATGAGAACCTCTGATCATAGTTAAGAAATCTTCAGCCATCCTAAGCATCTACCTCTGAGGCCTAGGACCCTGATCAAAAGGTGCCTGTGCTAGCCACTTCACTTTAGCTGGAGCCTTAGACTTTGATGTAGCATGTAAACCTGAATCCACATTTACAGGAAGGTGTGAAGGCCTGAGAACTCACTCAGAAGCCGGTACCTGCCTACCAGCTCCGGACCCAACTGAGGGAGCAGTATCCAAAGGTCCAGTCCCTGGCAACTCTGAAGACCCCATCAGCTCCACACCAGAGTTGGTACAGGCAATTGGTTCAAAAGAGACAGACGACAGGGGCTGCAAAGGTGCCTCACTGACGACCGTTGAACCAGCAACTGGCAATAACTGAATAACATCCTTTGCTGTGGACCTCAAAGGCCTGTCTGCATCCCTATGCCTCTTACACACCCCAGAAGCCAGAAAAGAATCTGAAGACATGTTATAATTAAACCTTTTTCCAAAATAGTAAAAGGCAAAGTTATATCTACGCCTAATAGTACGCTGCTTAAATCTAGCACAAAACACACAATTAGCAATGTCGTGGTCAGGACCCAGGCAGGGAATACAGTAAGAGTGAAAATCCCTATGAGGTATTTGCTTCCTACAAGAAATACAATTATTAACTTTTTCTGACATCTGACTGGAGCAAGAAAAAGACCTCCCCAATGGGGTACTTATCTGTAAAAAATGAAAATCCTGGGATTAGATCCAAAAACAAACAGGAACAGGCCAACTGGCATCAGTGAACTGCAAAGGGCACCACGCAGCAAGAAAGACTGGGGAAATGGCATCAGCTGAGGTCTTTATACCTTCCAGCGCATTGACGTCAGGATAAATGCGAACTCAGCTGGCGCCCGATCCAGACTTTGGGATTCTGGCTGATCGGGGGCTGCTGCTGGCAGGAAGAACCCTACAGTGATGACTGCAACAGTGAACCACGAAGGGCATCAGAAAATGATTTATCGTTTGCTTGTTATTTGGGGTAGTTGACTAACCCAAACAAATTATTACTGCCACAACCTAGTGCTACAAAGCTGAACAAGGAAACAAAGTTATATGTAAATACATACATACATCACAAAATGACCACAGTTAGGTAGCAGGTACTCAGTAGAGTTTGTTGAAATTCAACAGGAGGTTTTTTTTTTTTTTGCAAAGAGTGAAAATATTTGTTTTGCAGATTGAGTACATAAAGCAATATAGATCAGTGCGAACAATATAAAAACCCAAGTTTTAAATGGTGGCTCAGAATACAGGTTTAAAGTATACTTTTCAGATCCTTAGATGATATTAAAATACAATTTATTCAAACTCAGTGTACAAAAACTGGCAGGAAAAGTAGTGTTGGGGTAAAAGGGGCAAATGTACATTAAAGAAAAAGACTAAGTTCATGGAATAGGGAGGAAGCTAGAAGGAAGGAAAGGCATTACGTTTTGCAGGAGGGTTTCTTTTAAAAATCTTTTCAGTTTTTGCCTAAAAACTAGAAGGCACAGGCATTGATTCTAATGTTGTGACATATCCCTGATCTTACGACTAAGGATTGAGAAGGCACAATCCGATGATGTAAAAGAGTTTGACGGTCTAAACCACTGGGTCTTCACTTACTTGTGATCTAGAACCAAAATGAAGGCATATCTGTAGTACTGTGCAAAACTACTGCAGCTAAAACCAAAAACACCTTGTAAGTACCACTGAAAAGAATTTATTGACATTAAACACTTATATCCAACAATATTAATGGATGTCCTCAGAAGTAAAACACATATGACATCACTTACTTTTATATATCTCAATAATGTACAACCATTTGTTACCTAAAACCTATGAATTTTATGCATAAATACAACCTAGAAGTATATTTATAGCATTTAATATTGATGTGTTCATTCGGTCTGTGTTTACTGTCTGCATTAAAACACAATTGCCGCAGTAGTACTTTTTTCTGTATTTTTTTATTGAAGTTGCCATCCCTAATGTCCATTTCTACATGGTCAATGACAAAGAATAATTTCTTAAAATGTTTGCTTATACTGGAGTGTTTAAATAAGGCATTATTTAGATGCTTAATTGCATAAATGTGTTCATGTATACGTTGTTCCAGTTTCCTTTTTGTCTTCCCTACATAGAAGGCATCACAGACAGAGCCCTTAGCTGCATAAATGACTCCCACTAAATTACAATTATACACTGTGGAGAGTCCAAATGTTTTGTCCATGTGAGCTAAACTTAAATATGAACGCTTGTATTAATATAACAGTGCATTCCACAAAAACCTCAAGGTAAAGTCCCCTGTTAGTATTGTCATTCATATTTTAACAGTCATTTCTAACCTGGATTACAGGTTAAAACCTTAACTGCCCCTAGTTACATTCCACTTCACGTCACAGATTTGCACTATTAAAATGTAAATAATTATGTACAAATGTGGGTTTACGGAAAGGGGTTGTGACTTAAATGTCCTATTTTCCAGATCAAGTGTTATGGAAATGTACAGATCATTTGCTCTTAAATCCACATCACCTAAAGTGAAGTTAAAAAGGTGGTGCTACTGTCAATAGCCCCTATAAAGCCGTTTATGTTATTCACCTTCCCTTTCCAGGTAAAAATCAAGTTATCAGTGAAACATTTCTATAAAACTACATTATTGAAATCACCAGATTTCCTTCCACCAACTCAGTTCAGGTGCAACTATAAAGTAAGCTGAGGGAAATGTAAAAAGTAGGATGTGGTTACATTGTGGTCATTTATCTCGAGAGTGAGAGACAGACAGAGAGAGAGAAGGGATGAGAGGTGCGGTGATACGCATATTTAACAGAAAGCAACATATATAAATGAGTGGCTTTAAATGATTTGTAGACGTTTTTGGTTTTGAACAGAGGTGTGGGTGCAGAATTCTCATTCTTTTTGTTTACTTTAGTTTAGTTACTTTAGTTTCTTGCATTTATTTTCCATACAAGTTGCAAACTGAAGTGTGTCATTGAAATATGCATATCTTGACAGGATCTCTGTTAACACCAGTGCACTATGGGACAACCCTTTTAGATTTGCACTGATGCAGTCTGCTTTGTACCAGAGCTCCAGATCCTCACTCTGACTAGGCATCAGCTCAAGGGAGAAAGGCCATATGCCACTCGGGTTGTAGTATGCATTTAGCAGTGGCATCGTGGGCTTTGGCCTCAAAGGAACTAAAGCAGGGGCAATTGGTTTTATCTTAAGGTGGTTTATACTGGTTAAGACTGAAAGAGTGCAATCAAAGTTGAGACCAATTTATTTTAAGAGGAAACCAATTCAGTATAGTTTTATGAAGATACAAGAACAGAGAAGGAATGGAAATGTCTCTGAGTATAATGTCAGTATCACACTGTAGCTTTAGCATTATTCCATAGGTTCATAGGTACATACTAGGCTATCTGCCCTGGGCAATTATAAGCCTAGCCCGATTCTGTATGGCTTACGCCACCCCTTGATTTGAGTATACTGTGCCCTTTTTAAGGTTTAGTTTACTGTGCCTCTGTCTAATAGTGACACGGGAGTAATCCGTGGGACAAACCTACGATCCCCCATCCACCTATCGAGATTCTTCTTGAAGAGATTCAGTGAGGTGCTCTGCCTCACATGAACTGGAATTCTATTCCAGAGCGAAGGGAGCCTCTGGGTTATGAACTTGTCCCTCCAGCAAGTTCTATTTATTTCTGTGCTGAGGTTCAAGTCCCTCGAGTGTGTGGCTCTAAGGGATTTAGATTTACTGAGGTGGAGCATGTCCATTAATTCTGGATTTGACATAGCTTTGTATGTCAGGCATAGATCGCCTCGAAGTAGGCGGTATGCAACTGAGTAGAGCTGGAGTTTTTTTAAACGAGCAGCATATGGCATCTGTTTGAGACCCTTGATCCTCTTGGTGAGATACTTTTGGGGTCTTTCTAGTTGCTCCAGATGAGGGTAAGCTGGGTGCTGTCCAGCAGTTTAAAGAGTGTAGTAAGGTCTTGAAGTAGATCTAGTTTGATGGAACTGACAGATGCAGTGGATCTATAAATGACACAGTCATGTGAATAAAGGACAATTTTTGAAAGGTGCAGGTCAGTAGACAAAGAGCTGATGAAGAAGGTGAAAAGAACTAGCTAAGACTGACGAAGTAAGTGGAACAAGTATTGTATTTTACTTCTTGGCACCTTTGACATCACTTTTCTGGGTAAAAACAATGTAGCACCCAGGGTTTAACAAATCTGTACTCTGATTTATTGTCACTACGGGTGTTTACTTTTCATTATCATTTTTCAAGATACAACAGGAAGGGCCAACTTTCCAGTAGACAATTTTGAATCCACTGGCTGGGTCATTGATTTTTACATGATTTTTACATATTTATGACAAGATAATGTCCCAATGACAAGCTATTTAGATTATGTTTAATACTATGTGTTTTAGAATTTTTAACATGTAAACATGATTTATAAATTGCATATCTTTAGAAAAAGATTAAGTATAATGATATTCAAGTAAAATATATATACATTTATTATTTATGGTTTTGTAGCTAAATATAATTTGCACAGACCATTTTATTGTTTGCATCTTATATATCTTATATTTCAAACACGGTGTATACTTTTAAAACATCTTAAAATGTTTCTTTTATTGTTAAATAATACTTGAAATGGTTAAATTAATTAATTGACTGGCCTATCCCATGATATAAATAAAGGGGACGGCCACACCACATTTGTAATTTGATAAAGCCTGGGATACACCAGGCGAAAGCGCTCGTTTTTATTTTGTTCTATTAAACTAAAGCAATTTCGACTTCCTTACTTTGGTTTTTTTGCTGTTTGGTCTTGATACTGAGGATTACTACTAAGCACACTAAGATGTATGGACTTTGAACGCATTATTCATTTCCGACAGCCAAAACTCTGAGTGACTGGTGGCATTTGACTACAGTTTTCCTGTTCTTCTTGGGTCTTTACTAGCTAAGACTGAGCCTACTGGAAGATTAGAAAGTAGGGGAGCTTCAGAGGAGGGGCTTGAGTGGAGTTTTACTATAGAACCAGGAATGTGTGCTAGGGCAAGCAACAGAGGAAGAGAGAGGAAGGTGTGATTAACAACAGACATTAAAAAAATGGGACCTGATTTTCAAAGATTCCCAAAATAAGAGTGCTGTAATAAAGGAAACTTTGGTCTTCCACTGACTGGTTGCTGTGAGAAGTATTTCTTTAATCAATAAACTTAACATCTTTAAACTGGTAACTGGCTAAAGCAAAGAAGATTAATTCAGAGAGGAGTAAAACAGTAAGACGTGCACTTCTGTCCGGGGTAAAGCCAGGCTCAACTTTGGAAAATGTATTTTATGCCATATTCAGACATAATCTACCTATACTCAATTTAATTTTCAAACTAGGAGTTACACTTCATTTATTGTGAAGCAGTTTAACTCAAAAATCCTGAAAATACGTAAGGGTCAGCGGTAATCAACCAGGGTGAATCTGCGGTCACTCATCCTTTCATCCAAATTTGAATACAGTAAGAGAAGTACTTTGTTTCATATGGCATGGTAGATGGTTCCATACAAGAATTATTATCTGTAATATATACCTATCCCTCCAGCATGTCCTATTAATTTTGCAAAAGAGATCCCTCAAGCTGGTCTTTCCATTAATATTGGACTTTGAATTTGTAATCGAGCTATAACAGGGCCATTTGAGGCTGAGGTAGAGGTCATCTCTAAGTAGCCTGTATGAGACCAAGAAAAGGTACAAGACTTTGAGGTAGTCAGCATAGTTTTTATGATTTATTTGTTGTAGTGCTCAACTCTTTCAGCACCCCTGCAAGGGGGGGTAGTTGAACCTCCCACCTCTGATGCATTGTTGGCTCTCAAAATACAAGTTAATGTGGTTTTGAAAAAATGGTGATTAAAATAAGTTGACTACAGAGCCAACTCTGACAGCCTAAAGGAGTAAAACTCTGACTATGACCCAGGTGAGCTGAGATCAAATAGTGGTTTCAGCACCTGTCAGAGCTGTCAGTGGAGAAGAGAGACATGATGCAGCTTTAGCAGCTCAAATGTCTTCTGAGGAGAAAGGTGTCACACCTGTCCAGGCGCTCATTTCACAGCAGAATCCCTGTTGTGGCAGTGTTGGCTTCAAGGCTGCAAGGGCAGTCACAAAGGGTTATATCACCTGCAGAAGTGAGTGACCAGCCCTTACTAGAAAGCCCATTGCATGCTTCAGCTGAATCAGTACAGGACATGGACAGTGGGATTAGGAGCAAAAAAGCACAAAAGTCATACCACCACTGATTGCTGTCTTAATGATGGCCCCTTCCTGACTGACCTTTGTCCTCTGATGACTGATAATCAGTGGGAGCAAATAGTAGGCAAAAAAGAAATCAACTAAAAGCTACTTGGTATAACGGCACTCACTGGAATGTAGCTATGACATCTTTAGAATCTTGTCTGCAAGTAGGTTTCTCTGGTAATTGGGAAAAGGGCTGGAAGAGACGGGCCTGTAATTTGAGGCATAGTTCAATAGCCCACTTTTTGAGACAGACAATAAAGTCATCTTTCCAAATCAGTGAGAAAGTTCTGTGGGAGAGGCAGGAATTTAAAATAGCAAAGTAGATACAAGCTGAGGTGTTTGTGAAATCAAGCAAGGAGATTGTCTGAGCAAGTGCTTTCACTGTCAAGAATACTATTAAGAAAGTGTTCAGCTTTTCAGCTATGATATGTTCAATGTATTCAATTTTTCTCCCTTTCTTTGTATATAGTTTTACAAGTTATAAAAATTAATAACATTTTGGAAAAATAAGTTTTCCAGTTTATTTGAGTTTCTTTCTTTAGCTGAAAATGAAGAAGGAAGCTATCAAAGGCAGATGGAAAGAGTATGCAGTTTTGGAATGAAGAAAACTCACCAGAAGCTGTACTGTCCCAGACACAGCCTACAGTGAAAGAAGAGAAGGAGCTCTACTGCTCCAGACACAGCCTACAGTGAAAGAAGAGGAGGAGCTGTACTGTCCCAGACACAGCCTACAGTGAAAGAAGAGGAGGAGCTCTACTGCTCCAGACACAGCCTACAGTGAAAGAAGAGGAGGAGCTGTACTGTCCCAGACACAGCCTAAAATGAAAGAAGAGGAGGAGCTCTACTGTTCCAGACACAGCCTATGATGAAAGAAGAGGAGGAGCTGTACTGTCCCAGACACAGCCTACAGTGAAAGAAGAGGAGGAGCTGTACTGTCCTAGACACAGCCTATGATGAAAGAAGAGGAGGAGCTGTACTGTCCTAGACACAGCCTATGATGAAAGAAGAGGAGGAGCTGTACTGTCCTAGACACAGCCTATGATGAAAGAACAGGAGCTGTACTGTCCTAGACACAGCCTATGATGAAAGAAGAGGAGGAGCTGTACTGTCCCAGACACAGCCTAAAATGAAAGAAGAGGAGGAGCTGTACTGTCCCAGACACAGCCTATGATGAAAGAAGAGGAGGAGCTGTACTGTCCCAGACACAACCTATGATGAAAGAAGAGGAGGAGCTGTACTGTCCCAGACACAACCTATGATGAAAGAAGAGGAGGAGCTGTACTGTCCCAGACACAGCCTACAGTGAAAGAAGAGGAGGAGCTCTACTCTACTGCTCCAGACACAGCCTACAATGAAAGAAGAGGAGGAGCTGTACTGTCCCAGACACAGCCTACAATGAGAGAAGAGGAGGAGCTGTACTGTCCCAGACACAGCCTATGATGAAAGAAGAGGAGGAGCTGTACTGTCCCAGACACAGCCTATGATGAAAAAAGAGGAGGAGCTGTACTGTCCCAGTCACAGCCTATGATGAAAGAAGAGGAGGAGCTGTACTGTCCCAGACACAGCCTATGATGAAAGAAGAGGAGGAGCTCTACTGCTCCAGACACAGCCTACAGTGAAAGAAGAGGAGGAGCTGTACTGTCCCAGACACAGCCTATGATGAAAGAAGAGGAGGAGCTCTACTGCTCCAGACACAGCCTACAGTGAAAGAAGAGGAGGAGCTCTACTGCTCCAGACACAGCCTAAAATGAAAGAAGAGGAGGAGCTGTACTGTACTGCTCTAGACACAGCCTACAGCGAAAGAAGAGGAGGAGCTCTACTGCTCCAGACACAGCCTACAGTGAAAGAAGAGGAGGAGCTGTACTGTCCCAGACACAGCCTACAATGAGAGAAGAGGAGGAGCTGTACTGTCCCAGACACAGCCTACAATAAGAGAAGAGGAGGAGCTGTACTGTCCCAGAAACAGCCTGCAATGAAAGAAGAGGAGGAGCTGTACTGTCCCAGACACAGCCTACAATGAGAGAAGAGGAGGAGCTGTACTGTCCCAGACACAGCCTACAATGAAAAAGGAGGAGGAGCTGTACTGTCCCAGACACAGCCTAAAATGAAAGAAGAGGAGGAGCTATACTGTCCCAGACACAGCCTACAATGAGAGAAGAGGAGGATCTGTACTGTCCCAGACACAGCCTACAATGAAAAAGGAGGAGGAGCTGTACTGTCCAAGACACAGCCTAAAATGAAAGAAGAGGAGGAGCTATACTGTCCCAGACACAGCCTACAATGAGAGAAGAGGAGGAGCTGTACTGTCCCAGACACAACCTACGATGAAAGAAGAGGAGGAGCTCTACTGTCCCAGACACAACCTATGATGAAAGAAGAGGAGGAGCTGTACTGTCCCAGACACAGCCTACAGTGAAAGAAGAGGAGGAGCTCTACTGCTCCAGACACAGCCTACAGTGAAAGAAGAGGAGGAGCTGTACTGTCCCAGACACAGCCTACAATGAGAGAAGAGGAGGAGCTGTACTGTCCCAGACACAGCCTACAATGAGAGAAGAGCAGGAGCTGTACTGTCCCAGACACAGCCTACAATAAGAGAAGAGGAGGAGCTGTACTGTCCCAGACACAGCCTGCAATGAAAGAAGAGGAGGAGCTGTACTGTCCCAGACACAGCCTACAATGAGAGAAGAGGAGGAGCTGTACTGTCCCAGACACAGCCTACAATGAAAAAGGAGGAGAAGCTGTACTGTCCCAGACACAGCCTAAAATGAAAGAAGAGGAGGAGCTATACTGTCCCAGACACAGCCTACAATGAGAGAAGAGGAGGAGCTGTACTGTCCCAGACACAGCCTACAATGAAAAAGGAGGAGGAGCTGTACTGTCCAAGACACAGCCTAAAATGAAAGAAGAGGAGGGGCTATACTGTCCCAGACACAGCCTACAATGAGAGAAGAGGAGGAGCTGTACTGCGCCAGACACATCCTACAGTGGGAGAAGATGAGGAGCTGTACTGTCCCAGACACAGCCTATAATGAGAGAAGAGGAGGAGCTGTACTGCTCCAGACACATCCTACAGTGAGAGAAGAGGGGGAGCTGTACTGTCCCTGACACAGCTTACAATGAGAGAAGAGGAGGAGCTGTACTGCGCCAGACACATCCTACAGTGGGAGAAGATGAGGAGCTGTACTGTCCCAGACACAACCTACAATGAGAGAAGAGGAGGAGCTGTACTGCTCCAGACACATCCTACAGTGGGAGAAGATGAGGAGCTGTACTGTCCCAGACACAGCCTATAATGAGAGAAGAGGAGGAGCTGTACTGCTCCAGACACAGCCTACAATGAAAGAAGAGGAGGAGCTATACTGTCCCCGACACAGCCTACAATGAGAGAAGAGGAGGAGCTGTACTGCGCCAGACACATCCTACATTGGGAGAAGATGAGGAGCTGTACTGTCCCAGACACAACCTACAATGAGAGAAGAGGAGGAGCTGTACTGCTCCAGACACATCCTACAGTGGGAGAAGATGAGGAGCTGTACTGTCCCAGACACAGCCTACAATGAGAGAAGAGGAGGAGCTGTACTGTCCCAGATACAGCCTTCAATGAGAGAAGAGGAGGAGCTGTACTGCTCCAGACACAGCCTACAGTGAGAGAAGATGAGGAGCCCACCCTAGAGGAAGTAAGAACAGCACTAAGGAACATTAAATCAGGGAAAGCAGTAGGCTCAGATGAGGTCAAAGCAGATGTGATAAAGATGCTGGGTGAGATATGGAGAAATGGATTCTGAGGGCAGTGTGGAGAGAAAGGCATATTCCAGATGACTGGAGAATACGCATACTAGTGCCAGTGTTTCTGAACAAATCGGGCATTCACAACTGTGGGCAGACCAGAGGTATCAAACTCATGTCACACTGCATGAAACTCCTAGAGAGAATGATTGATAAGTACAAAGAGTGAAGAAAGTAAGATGAGGGATGATCAGTTCAGAGTCAGGTCATGATGTAGACATGAGGAAATATTCCAACTGGGCATTCCTAGAACTGAAGAAAGCATATCACAAGGCTCCAAAAAAGTTGATTTTACCAGTCTTGTGATGGTTCGAAGTCCCACAACCACTGGCACAATTAGTGCAGGCTATGTACAAGGACCCAATGGCTCAAGTATGAATAGTGTTCAGCCTCACAGAAGGGTTTCCAGTGGGAGCGGGTGTGCATCAGGGTTCAGGTCTGAGCCCACTGCTGTTGATACTGGTGATGGACTACATTAGCAAACAGGTTGTCAGGGACAGATCAAAAAAGTTGTTTTATGCCAGTGATGTGGCATTATGGGCAGGACTGAGCAAGAACCTCAGCAAAAGATAGGGGAATGGAATACAAAACTGAAGGGACATGGGATGAAACTAAATACAGATAAGACAGTGGCAATGGCAACAAACTGGGGAACTCAGAAAAAGCTGTGAATTGAAATAGAAGGGAAAATAGTGCAACAGGTTAACAGCTTCAAGTATTTGGGAGGGGTGTTTGAGGAGAAAGGAGGTCTGAATGAGGAGGTCAATGCTAGAATCAGACGGGCTGCAGATGACAGAATGTCAAAGAAGCTACAAAGTAAGGTGTACGAGAGAGAGCTGTGACCAGTACTACTGTATGGTACAGAAACCTGGGCAATAAAAGCAGAACAGGTAAGGAAGCAAGAGGTGAGATGAAGTGCCTGAGATGAGTGGTAGGATGCCCACTGTGGGACAGGTGAGGACATGAAGACATCAGAGCAGAAACCAAAGTAGCTTCAATTGCAGAGAATGTCAACAAGGACAAATTACAGTTGCAGAAAAGCAGAAGACAATCTGGTGAAGAAGATTTGGTGCAAAGAGGAAGAAGACAAGAGGAAACTTGGGCATCCAGCAAAAAGGTGGATGGATTGTGTGAGAGAATAGCTGTGCCAATCAGCCATGAGTGTCGAAGAAGGAAGGAGAATGGCATTGGATAGAAAGAGATGGCAAAGGATAACGCAACATCCTGACCCCACGAAGAAAATGGGAAAAAGAGGGTTACTGATAATGACGAGGAGGAAGCTCGTGCTAATGCCCCCTGGTCAGTTCCAAAAGAAGGGAGAATCATAGTGGACTAGGCCAGAACAATGATCTTGGGAGATTCCTTCTGAATCTTCAGAAGTGTCCTGGATATTAGTAGAAAGGGTAGAAAAGCATGCAGGAACACTCCTGCCCAAGGAAAAGGAATGGCATCTGTTTTACATGCCTTCTTACATGGAGTTCTGTAGCAGAATCTTGCCAGCTGGTTGTTCAGAGAGGCGGCAAAGAGGTCTACTTGAGAAACTCACCACAGATGGATCAGATATTTGGAGATCACTTGATCTAGTTTCTGTTTGTAAGGGTCTTTCCTTGTCCTGCTCAACTTGTTTGCCACAAAACTTTGCTCTGACAGAATGTATGATGCCTGTAGAGTGAGATTTTGCTTGAATCCATATACCAAGCTAGCATCACTTATCTGTAGAGGGAATATGACCTGATTCCCTTTTGCTTGATGATGTGCCATATCACTGTGGGATTATCTGTAACAACTTGAAGAGGGCCTGGAGACCAAAAATAATTCCGAGACTTGAGTGCCTTGATCAGGGCAAGCATCTCTTTTATATTGAAGCACTTGTGTCTGTCCTGGGTGTCCCATACACCTTATAATTTTATCCCTCCCGAAACTGCTCCCCAAGCAAAGTCTGAGGCATCTGTGGTGACTGACTACTTTAGAACAGGGAGGGAGAAGGAGAGACCTGGATTTAGGGATATTTGTTGTGTCCACCAAGTGATTTCTCTTCTGACAAACTCCAGCACTGGTATCTGGAAAGACAAAGGGAGTTGGTGCTGGGACCATAGAGACTTCAGATAATACTGTATCTTTCTCATGTGGAGTCTGAATGGAAAACCCCCAAAACAAATCTCTATCTAGATTTATTTTTCCCTATGAAATAAAATCTCTTTGAATTGTGTTCTCTAGTTGACATCCCAGAAAAATAATCCTGTGAGAAGGAGTCAGGAAGGACTTTTGAAGGTACTAGATTTCTTACCCAAGAAAAAGATTCCGACACTTTGAAAAAGACTCTGCAAAGATAAGCAGGTTGTCTAAATATGGAAAAATATAGATACTGTCTAGACTGCAATGAGCTATAGCTGCAGCTAGACACCCAGACATGCAAAACTTTAACAAATGCCTGAAGCCTGGATGAATGGGAATGTGATGATAAAACTTTAACAAATGCCTGAAGTCTGGATGAATGGGAATGTGATGATAAAACGTTAACAAATGCCTGAAGTCTGGATGAATGGGAATGTGATGATAAAACTTTAACAAATGCCTGAAGTCTGGATGAATGGGAATGTGATGAGAAAACGTTAACAAATGCCTGAAGTCTGGATGAATGGGAATGTGATGAGAAAACTTTAACAAATGCCTGAAGTCTGGATGAATGCGAATGTGATGATAAAACTTTAACAAATGCCTGAAGTGTGGATGAATGGGAATGTGATGATAAAACATTAACAAATGCCTGAAGTCTGGATGAATGGGAATGTGATGAGAAAACTTTAACAAATGCCTGAAGTCTGGATGAATGAGAATGTGATGATAAAACTTTAACAAATGCCTGAAGTCTGGATGAATGGGAATGTGATGATAAAACTTTAACAAATGCCTGAAGTCTGGATGAATGGGAATGTGATGAGAAAACGTTAACAAATGCCTGAAGTCTGGATGAATGGGAATGTGATGAAAAAACATTAACAAATGCCTGAAGTCTGGATAAATGGGAATGTGATGAGAAAACGTTAACAAATGCCTGAAGTCTGGATGAATGGGAATGTGATGAGAAAACGTTAACAAATGCCTGAAGTCTGGGTGAATGGGAATGTGATGAGAAAACGTTAACAAATGCCTGAAGTCTGGATGAATGGGAATGTGATGATAAAACTTTAACAAATGCCTGAAATCTGGATGAATGGGAATGTGATGATAAAACTTTAACAAATGCCTGAAGTCTGGATGAATGGGAATGTGATGATAAAACTTTAACAAATGCCTGAAATCTGGATGAATGGGAATGTGATGAAAAAACTTTAACAAATGCCTGAAGTCTGGATGAATGGGAATGTGATGATAAAACTTTAACAAATGCCTGAAATCTGGATGAATGGGAATGTGATGAGAAAACTTTAACAAATGCCTGAAGTCTGGATAAATGGGAATGCGATGATAAGCACCTTTTAAATCCTGCATTATCAGGAAACTTGAATGAGGAAAAAGTGGTAACAGGTTGTAAAGTGATATCATTTTGAGTTTGAGCAGAATCAGAAACAGCTTTAGGAATAGAAAGATCCAGAACTGGTTTGCACACATTTTCTTTCTTTGGCACTTAAAACATACTTGTATAAAACCTATTTCCCACCTAGGAAGGGAGAACTGGTTCTATCACTTTCTGGGACAACATGTGATGAAGGACAGGTGGAAACAAAAGAATCTGGTTTGGATGATAAGGAATTAGCCCCGGAAAGGAGGGACTTCCTTCCACTGCTATCTTTAACCTTGATGAATTATCTCCAAACCCATTTGTCTGAAACTATCTGATGCCAAATACAAAAGTGAAGATTTAGACTCTCAAGGAAGAAAGAAAGTGCTTCTAGGGTTGGAAGGGGGAACAAAGTCTCTTAAATAGTCATTCTGAACTATTGGACTGTCTTTGGCTTTGGCAGTTTCCAGAATTCTTTCGGAACCTCTTTACCATTTTTCTTAAATGTCTGTTTACCTGCATTTTGTTGCGACTGTTTATTTTGTTTCTTACCAAACCTGAATGAGGAGTTAAAGAACCCCTTGGAAAATTTGGAAAAGGAGGGCTGAAAATGTTAGAGATTCCCTGTATCATTTTACCCCTTTCGTCACACTTTTTGATCACCTCCGCAGCAGAGGGGCCAAAAACCAAACCTCTATCCAAAACAGAATTTAAAATCTCATTTTTAAAATAATCTGGGAGGTTTTGAGATTGCAGCTAGGTAAACCTCATGAAAACACTACCAGTGTCCACAGGCCTGGAAGATATCAGCTGCATCATACACAGTATAAAATGAATAGTAAGTTGAACAGTAGAAGAATTAAATTATTTAAAGCAGATTTTTCATCTAAAAAATAAAGTGCAGGCAAAACATTCCCCATGCTTTCACAGTCAGGACAAACGTTAAGATATAATAAGCCTGACAATTCAAAATTCTGAAAATCAGAGTTGCAGAAGCATGCACTTTTACCCGTACTTATCAGTAATCTTCCCATCGTAATCAGAAATTGTAGGATTGGAATTAACATGTGAAGAAAAATTAACTAAAGCCAACACTGCTGGGTCGGTTTTGGGAAGAGTGTATAACAATTTAAAAGACTGAGGTACTTTATATATCCTCTCTGCCTTTTTAAGGGCAGGTGGCTGGCTGTCAGGAAAATTGCAGTCAGTAACACACATCCTCCAACGTTGACAGAAATGGAGGAATGGATGCAGGCTCTAAAAGTTCCTTCTGTTAACAGCTCATGGTATTTTCTTAGGGACTGAGAAACCTGAATGCTCTCCTGCTGAAAGCACTGGCACATTCTAGAAATAGTCTCAGAAAAAGAGATCCCCTGAAGGGAGAGTCAGAAACTGAGCTCTTCTCTGAGTCGGATTTAGAAGTCTAAGGAGAAAACCTTGTATCAGTTCCTTCACCCTCCTGTCCACATTCAGAATTTTAAATCTCTTCAGGAAAGGAGATATCCCTCTTTCTTATATCAGAATCTGCTTTACAAGAAAAAGGAATAGCCTGAATTAAACGCTGTGCCAAACCAGACAAACCACTCCTGTCTAAGGAAATTTGAGGAGGAATAGATACATGTTTAGTTTTCTGTTTCTTTTTGACAGGAAAAGTGGGACCAACAGTGTTATTAATGGCAGCAGCTTCCTCAAAGATGAGCACAACATTCTGGAAAAACAGGGAAGCATTTCCTATTCCCTGTCCCAGGAATGAGAAGAGTCTCTTGAGGGGACCCCAGCAGTCACTGAGGATGTGGTAAGCCTTGATGCATAGTGGCTGTAGGTGCTACACCAGAGGGATGTGGGGTTAAACGTGAGTGGTCTGAGGTACAAGCTATGGCCACAGCAAAGTCACCCACCTGTGGCTGAGGCAAATTGCTAGCTTGTTGTGATGGCAAAGGCTGTTTGCTTAACATTTTAATTTTTGTGTCTGGAAGAAGGGCCAATGATGGGTCTGACAGATTGTTCCATGGTCAACCCAAAAACTGTAACTCTTTCCTGGAGAAAAAAACAGCTAATACTGGTAAAAACAAAAAGTCTTTAAAAGTCACTTTTTCACAGACAGCAACTTTTAAAATTACAGGAAAAAAGAACTCCCATTTAAAAGTACAGTACAGTCTGATGACAGTCTATTTAAACAAACTCTAAAAAGATTAAGTGGAAGCTTTTCCCCAAATGGAACTTATCTGTCCAGCAAAGAAATAGCACAAGCTGATTGTCGATCCTTGAAAGCCTCAAAAGGAGCATACTCTTTGGCTGTAGTAAAGCTCTAAAAGCTTGGTGCAGAAACTTGTCTGTTAGCTCAGCTCAAGCTGCCTGATAGCTTGGGTACATGGAAAGTGTCCAGATGCTTTGGAAGCTGGATGGTTGTTATATAATTTTGAGGATATAACCCAAATAGCTAAGGTTACTGCAACACTGATCAGTATGATGAACATCCTTTGCATACCTCTCAGGCTGTGAGTGCAAGAAATCTGTTGAAAGCCAAAAATAATGGGGGAGAAAGGCCCACAAATAGGGACATTTTTGAATATAACTGTTATAACTTAGAAAGTTAATATACTAAAAGGTTGTGCACAAACTTGCATTTTCAAAAGTCTATAGAGTTTGAAACTGAAATGTCTGTCATAATTTAATGACATCAATCACTAATGATTTGCCAGAAAGCCACAAATTTTATGAGATATAGACCAAGAATAAGAGGCAAAAATCGGGACATTCTGAGAAAATGTGGACAGTTGAAAGGTATGATCCTTTGCTACAGTGCTAAATAGTAAATAAATACATTTGCAGACATTTGTAGACTGCTTAACATCAGTTTACTGAGGTCTTATAAATGAACAAAAGTTTTAAAGGTTTGGCATGAAAGTACCAAAAATGTTTAAATGCATGGGAGATAAATTTATCAAATAAAACATGCTTATCAACAGTTCTACATTACACTTTCTAAGAGATTTTACGCAAAAATAGAAAAAATGTTCTCAGCTTAGTTTATTAAACATTTTTCACAAGGAATGCAAAACTCAGTTTCTGGATATCATAAAATATTTGGCCTGTCTGTGTAAAAAGTGGCAGATGTCCTATTAATCTGAAACTTGGAAAAGACAAATATACTGAAAGTCTGAGTTCATAATACTAGCAATTCCAGATGCTGCATAAATGAGTCAGTCCATCAGTCTAAAGACATGAACATAACATTGCTTCAGGAGATTAAGTTCAAATGTCTGTAAATCTACTTTGTGAGTTTTATAGTGAATAAAAATGTCACCTGTTTGGGATTTAATTGCCAAATGGTATTATAAATAACTCAGAAGGGGTTTTTCATTGTTTCATGATCAGCGGTAACCTCTGTGGACTGCTGCATGTGACAAGCCGCAGAAACCTCTTCTGAAATAAAAATTCCCACAGAGCCAGCCAGCCTGGAGGCATAAAAGGTTAAAGTTCAGATATTTCTGGTCTGAGTAGTGACCAGGCTATCTAATGAAGCTGTCTGCAAGGATTGGTATGCCCATCTTGTGGAGGGAGGAGTGTGCTGTAAGCAGATCTTTCATTGAGCCCTAGTGGAAGCCAGATCTGTGAGTGACTGTGGGGCTTGGCAAGAAAGATGGTTGAGGAGGGATGGCTGTTGGAGTGCCTGAGGCAGGCATGTCATCACAGCTCAGGCCATATTGTTCACCCAGCCTAACATGTGACAATGTCAGCATGCTAGATAAGGGCTAGAATTTAAGGAAAACATTCTTAGTGGTCTGGTCAGTATAGGAGACAATGCTCGGGTCAGTATAGGAGGTAATTCTGGCTCTCTTCCTTCCACTCCACACTGCTAACAATGGCCTTGGTGGGGTAATAGCAGTGGTATCCAGGGGTTCCTCAGTGGACTTCCTCCCTGTTAGACAGCACCAGAAGGTGGCTGGAGCTATGGAACAACAGCCCAGCCACTGAAGGTCAGGTTAAAGATCTCTGGGGGAATGAAAAAAAAAAACCATTTCAGCAGAGCAAAGCTGTAGCACATTTTGCCTATGAAGATGAACAATCTATCTGTACTAGGAATGTTAAAGAACTGAACTTTAACAGATGACATACATAATGAAAGTGTTTTTCAGATCAAGTAGTCTGAAATGGGAATGCATTGAGTACTATGGAATGAATGCCCATTACAGGATAAAATGCAATAACAGCAGAGGTTTTCTTTTTTACTGGTGTGTAACAGTGCTTGAGACTCAACTCAACAATACACACACACACACACACACACACACACACACACACACACACACACATGCACACACACACACACACACACGCACACACACACACAACACGTGCGCATGTACGCACACACACACACACACACACGCACACGCACACGCACACACACACATACACACACACAACACGTGCGCATGTACGCACACACACACACACACACACACGCACACACGCACACACACACACACACACACACACACACACACACACACACACACACACACACACACACACACACACCCTAATACAGAGTAAAAAGCAGATCTGCATTATTTGTTGTTGTGTGTGTGTGAAATAACACTGTCAGTACTCCATTTTTTGTTTGCAAACACAGCAGAGACAGAGGAAATGTTTTTTATGGAGTTTTCTCTTTACTTCTTCAATGTAAAGGAAAGCCTATAGTTGAATTATGGCACAGTAAGAGAGACACAGATTGAGGGGGGTTCATTTTTTTATCAAACTGGGCATTGTTACATAACTGGCATAATCACTACAGGTCTGTCAAGGAATGGATTAACAGGGGAAGCGGCCTAGAGGGATGTAGTTGATCTGTCCAGTGATTTTTTCCCCCAAAGATAGAGACACACAGAGTAAAATGTAAATGATGGTTTACACAGAGCAGAAATGAGAGTAAGGCTTTCATTCAGAAAACTGAACAGACACGTTAGTCTGTTAGGATTGTGCTACTGAATGAACCAATTCAGTTTACTGGTTCACATTTTCCTACATGGCAGTAAAAATGTTTCCACTTCCATCATGACTGCTAGGTCAGGAGAGTAGTCCAACATATTTATTTACTTACTTAACGTTTAATACCCAGTTAGATCAGGAGAGCCAACACAAAATCTTTTCAGCCATGACCTGAGTCATTGGCAAGGAATACAAAATTAACACAATTTGCAGTACAGGTCAGAATACCTATACGGTTATTAAGACAGAGTAAAACTACTGCAGGACAAGTAAATGGTATTATACTGCAGGGACTACAGAAGAGACTAGGATGTGTATTTCTGAGACTATAAAAGAGGTATATTAACCATGTACAAAATACATGTTTAGTGCTGCATGATACATGAAAGAAAGTTCTAGTAGCTGTTCTTTCCATTTAATAGAATGTAATAAAGGGTATATTGCGTTCTCTGCATTTTGTGGGGTAATTCATTTACTGGGTACAAATGTATTGTACAAGTAAAATGTAAAACAGGTTTAACACAAAAAAACAAGCCTGTAAAAGCATTTATATTAACTGCTGTATATCTCATGCAGTTTATACAATGAGCACAGAGAATAAATCCATTGTTTTCTCATTTTCCCAGATGCACAAAACGTTTCAAACTGATTTACCATTCTCCAAAACCATACTAATAGGACATAGGACTAGTAGTACCACGTGGTAGTGCCACACATTTTATGTTATAGTTAATAAATCAAGTCCCAGTGTTTCTATATTAAAAATTGTCTTTCTCAGTATGAATATGCATCTCAGCCCATTGAAAAAAGATCAGAATTTTCTGCCATCTCCTAGGGTTGGAGTCTGAAGAGCCCTTGTCAACTCTGTCCTCATCCCTAAGCTGCAGTATGGCCACAGTATCACAACATTCAACTCAGGACAACATATACAACTTACAAAGTGACAGCAAACACAACTTGCATGCTTATTTCTCTGCCCCCCCCCCCTAGATTCGGTTCCCTATTAGAAGACCGAAGACGCATTCTTTCAAATGTGTCTTGGTCTAACTCAGAAACCTGAAATGGCAAAATATCGAAGTGGCTTTTATGCAAATTCTTTCCCTGGAAAAGAATTTGCTTGGCTGCTTCGTTACTTTGCTGTTTTTGGCACCATAGTGTGGTCTCAAAGTTGGTATATTTAAGTAGGGGGGTGTGGGGAGGGCTAGAAAAAAAAATCGCTGTTCTAACAGTTCATAATTGTAAGCTTTCACTTACATATGGTTAATTAATCACCGTTCGCTTTTTTAAGCGTTTGGTGATCTAATATAGATGCCTAGATTCAAGTATCACTTTAGTAGCCTTTATAAACTTAACTGACTTCCAGTCCCCCCCCCACGCTGCACTACTTTTGTCATTGTAACTTCCAAACTTTTCTAGAAGTACTGTCCTACTTGCTGATAGACTGTCAGTCAGATCATTCTTTATATCCTACATTCAAATGTCTTCTCAAGTTAGAGAATATTCTGATACTGAATTATAAAAGTTTCAGTAAACCAGCCTTTCCAAACCAGAGGCACTTACTTAATGAACATTGCAAGAAAATAGGCTACTCCCTATTCAGAAAAACGTTTTCTATCTCACCTCGGTAACATGTATTTCTGCAACAGCTTCAGTGATTATGCTTAAGAAGTTCTCTTTTGAAATATCCGTACTTGAAAATATTGTCTTTTTTAACCTTTTTTGTATTTCAGTCTGTTTCAATGTTTTTAGCTTAATTCTAAAAAGATCACTCTTTTTGTAATCACTTAACTGATAATTCGCTCATTGATGAGACAGTCATATATGTTTGTGTGTGTGTGTGTGTGTGTGTGTGTGTGTGTGTGTGTGTGTGTGTGTGTGTGTGTGTAAGTGTGTGTCTGTGTGTATATATCTAATGTATATCTACTGTCTCTATATCTATATATATATATAATCTAACTACATACACACACACACACACATATATATATATATATATATATATATATATATATGTATGTGTGTGTGTGTGTGTGTGTGTAAGTGTGTGTGTGTGTGTATATATCTAATGTATATCTACTGTCTCTATATCTATATATATAATCTAACTACATACATATATATATATATATATATATATATATATATATATATATATATGTATGTATGTATGTGTGTGTGTGTGTGTGTGTGTGAAGAAATAAAAGAAAAAGTACACTACACTAAATTATGCAGAGGTGCAAACCCTCCTGCACCCCCCACACCTCACTACTAATATATACCAATTCCGAGATCACACTACAGTGGGAAAAGGGAATTTTACCTTATTCTGTACCGCGATCTCCAACAACAATCTCGGTGAACTGTAGTTTCGTGAAGAAATTTCCGGAGAAATGCATTTTCGTGAAACTGGAGTAGTGAAACTGAGTTTCTATATATGGGTCTACTGTTTTTGGTCAAAGTTTCAGTACTTCGAACTTCACTTGTATGAACCCACTTGTTCGAAGTACTGAAACTTTAAAAACTGACTAGAGAGATCACAATACAGCGCAGAATGGGAGTATTCCCTTTTCCTCACTGTAGTGCAGAGTTGGTATATTTTAGTATGGGGGGTTGTGGGAAAAGCATGTTTTTGTTATATTTTTTTAATTTGTGAGGTGATCGGGCGCCTAGACTTCAGAGAAAGTGCACTTTCATTAAAGTGCACTTTCGCTGAAGTGGGGTTCTACTTTTCATTTTCGGTTAAGATACAATTCGTTGTAAAGTAGTAGACCCAATATATATATATATATATATATATATATATATATATATATATATAAAATTGTATATCAAGAGTTGTCTTTCACTCATCTGCATTAACAGAAAGATGCAAAGCGTGCACACCTGCAAGGTCATAATTACTGTCTTATCTTTGTTTCAGATACCAGTTTGTGCATACTTATTTCATTTATTTATTTATTTATATTTATTTATTTTACATTTGTTAACGGGGTTAGTCTGGCTGAACTTTTGGCTCATTTTCAGCAGAGACCCGGGGAGAAAAGCTCTTCAAGACTAGAAAACAATTTATTAAACTTTAGTAACATAGTAGTAACAATCAGCTGTAGGATCTTACAAGCAGAGACCTGGAGAGAAAAAGGCTCCTCAGGCAATTCAGTTATACAGAGTATTAACAATTGGCAGACAAGTATGTGAGTTGTTACAAACAAGGTTTTAAACAATTAGCAGAAGAGAATGTGACTAGTTACAATATTATTTAAGCTGCTTAGAGCAAAATGAGTTAATAGTTAGGCAGATGCTTGTTTAAAGTGGGTCGGATCTAGTTGTATAGGAGTTTGGAAACAAGAAAGGAAAGTAAGAATGGCTAGTAGGAGATGTAGGGGGGCTAGTAGGAGATGTAGGGGGGCTAGTAGGAGATGTAGGGGAGGTAGAGTATAGGAGACCGACTAGACAGGTAGGTTGTTTTGAGACTAAGAATTAAGAGTGGTTGGAGATAGAGGAGGGGAAGAGGTAGAAGAGGCAGGGGAATAGTGTTAGAGATGCATTAAGAGGGAGGTGGTGAAATAGGCGAAAGGATAGTTGCATTGTTAGTATTATGTTTGAAACACCCCCCATGTATTCATCAATGTACTTATCTCAGTTTGTAAGCACTCTAACAAAGGTTGTAGTTGAAAAGGGTCGATGGACTAACCAACGTATGTGTTACAAAAACAAAAATAAGTAAATAAAATGGGAGATGAAAAGAGATGCACATGCTTTTTAATAGGTGTAGAATAATGGTGTGTTGTTTAGTCAGTGGTTTAGAAGGTTCTGTTGAAGCAGAGAGTTGTACAGTGTCTCAGACATGTTCTGGCTAGTATAAGCCTAGTCCCAGGAAGGGACAATGTTAGTAAATTCCTAGATGCAGGACTGATGTTCTAATGCTTCTTGAGAAAAAGTCTTCTTATGCGAAGGTGGCAGAGAGCAGTAATTGGGAAACTAGACATGTACTAGGCTGTTGACACTGCTTTACCTAGCGTATTTAAATAACCGGGGAACTGAGACATACTAGGCTGTAAACGCTGCTTTACCTAGCGTATATACTACGCTGTTGCTGCTGCCTTACCTAGTGTACTTACTAGACTGTTGATGCTGCTTTACCTAGCGTGCTTAAATAATTGGGATCTGAGACATACTGGGCTGTCAGTGGTGCTTTACCTACCATACTTAAATAATTGGGGGAACTGAGACATACTAGGCTGTCGACACTGCTTTACCTAGTGTAAAGACTAGGCTGTAAACGCTGCTTTACCTAGTGTATATACCAGGCTGTAGACGCTGCTTTACCTAGCATACATACTTGGCTGTAGACGCTGCTTTACCTAGCGTACATATTAGGCTGTAAACACTGCTTTAACTAGTGTACTTAAATAGTATGGGAACTGAGACATACTAGGCTCTCGATGCTGTCTTACCTAGTTTACTTACTAGGTTGTTGATGCAGCTTTACCTAGCGTATATACTAGGTTGTCAACACTGCTTTACCTAGCATACATACTAGGCTGTTGATGCTGTTTTACATAGCGTACGTAACCTGTTTCTATTCTAATGGTGTTATGCAGCAGAACACCTATCAGACAGTTTTAAAATGCAATAGAATGTGATCTGGACATGTGACTCTAAAAAATGAAACTGACAGCATGTGCCTGTCATTTGTGATGACCATCCCTTACCGTCACCATTTTCAGAAGCCTGTTCTACTTAGACACTGTGTACTCCCTGATGTTAGTAATATTTCTCACTGTACTCCCTACTTTTAATAATATTACTCACCGATTCCCTGCTGTTAGTAATATTTCTCACTGTACTCCCTGATATTAGTAATATTTCTTACCATACTCCCTGAAGTTAGTAATATTTTTCACCGTACTTCCTGATATTAGTTATGTCTCTTACCGTACTCCCTGATATTAGTAATATTTCTCACTGTACTCCCTATTAGTAATGTCTCTTACCACCATACTCCCTGATATTAGTAATATTTATTACCATACTCCCTGAGGTTAGGAATATTTCTCACTGTACTCCCTGCTGTTAGTAATATTTATTACCATACTCCCTGAGGTTAGGAATATTTCTCACTGTACTCCCTGCTGTTAGTTATGTCTCTTACCGTATTCCCTGATATTAGTAATATTTCTTACTGTACTCCTTGATGTTAGTAATATTTCTTACTGTACTCCCTGATGTTAGTAATATTTCTTACTGTACTCCCTGATGTTAGTAATATTTCTTACTGTACTCCCATATTTCTCACTGTACTCCCTGCTGTTAGTAATATTTATTACCATACTCCCTGAGGTTAGGAATATTTCTCACTGTACTCCCTGCTGTTAGTTATGTCTCTTACCGTATTCCCTGATATTAGTAATATTTCTTACTGTACTCCCTGATGTTAGTAATATTTCTTACTGTACTCCCTGATGTTAGTAATATTTCTTACTGTACTCCCTGATGTTAGTAATATTTCTTACCATACTCCCTGAAGTTAGTAATATTTCTTACTGTACTCCCTGATGTTAGTAATATTTCTTACCATACTCCCTGAAGTTAGTAATATTTCTTACTGTACTCCCTGATGTTAGTAATATTTCTTACCATACTCCCTGAAGTTAGTAATATTTCTTACTGTACTCCCTGATGTTAGTAATATTTCTTACGGTACTCCCTGATGTTAGTAATATTTCTTACTGTACTCCCTGATGTTAGTAATATTTCTTACTGTACTCCCTGATGTTAGTAATATTTCTTACCGTACTCCCTGATATTAGTAATATTTCTTACCATACTCCCTGATATTCGTAATGTCTCTTACGGTATTCCCTGATATTAGTAATATTTCTTACCATACTCCCTGAGGTTAGTAATATTTCTTACTGTACTCCCTGATGTTAGTAATATTTCTTACTGTACTCCCTGATGTTAGTAATATTTCTCTGGCTGTCTTACAAATTCTTGAAGAAGGATCCCAGTGGCTTCCTCTTTACTGCTTATAGGTTCATAGGTTCATAGGTTCATATTAGGCTATCTGCCCTAGGGCATTTATAAGCCTAGCCAGAGTGTGTTTGGCTTTCGCCACCCATTTTAAATTAATTTTGCTATGCCCTTTTTCGAGATTAGTATACTGTGCCTCTGTCTAACAGTGACACAGAAGTGATACCCGGGGTAAACCTACGATCTCCCATCCACTCATCAAGATTCCTCTTGAAGAGAGTCAATGAGGGACTCTGCCTAACCTGGACTGGGATTTTATTCTAGAGTGAAGGGAGCCTCTGGGTTATGAATCTGTCCCTCCAGCATGTCCTATTTATTTCAGTGCTGAGGTTCAAGTCTCTCGAGCGCATAGCTCGATGGGATTTGGATTTTCTGAGGTGCAGCATGTCCAATAATTCCGGGTTGGACATGGCTTTATACGTCAGGCACAGATCGCCTCTGAGCAGGTGGTATGCTACTGAGTAGAGCTGGAGTTTCTTTAACCGGGCAGCATATGGCATCTGTTTGAGCCCTTTGATCCTCTTGGTGTGGTACTTTTGGGGTCTTTCCAGTTTCTGCAGGTGTCTGGTAAGGTACATCCCAAAAGGGGCATTGTACTCAATTATGGGCCTGATGATGGATGAGTAAAGAGGCACGATGACCTCCCCTGATCTAGATGTGAATCCCTTCATGATTAGGTGGGCTATATAAGATATTTTTCTAACCACTTTGGTGAAGTGGTTGTCAAATGAGAGATTGCTATCAACTTGGGTCCCCAGGTCCCTAATTACTTCTTCTGTACTTAATGGATTACCACCTATGTAGTAATTTGTGGGCACTTTGTTTTTGCCAAAGGGGATGACTATACACTTTTTGGCGTTTAGCTTGAGGCCATGGATCTGGCACCAGTTGTCTGTTTCTATGAGGCCCTTTTGGAGGATGCTTGTGTCGGCTGGAGAGTCGATTATGGTGCCCAGTTTGCAGTCATCTGCAAACTTGGTCAGCCACAGTCCTTCCGTGTTGGCCTGTACCTCAGAGAAATATATACCGAACAAGAGATGTCCCAGGACTGAGCCTTGTGGGATGCCACTTGTAACTGGTTTGGAGTCTGACATGGCTACAGCAATTCTAACTATGTGGGTTCTGTCCTTGAGCCAGTTTGCAACCCATCTAGTGACATAGGGGTTTATATTTAAGCTGGTGAGCTTATCTATAATGCCCGAGTGGGGTATTGTATCAAAGGCTTCTGCGAGGTCCAGGTAGGCTGTGTGGACCACCTTCCTCTCGTCAATGGCCTTGGTGACTGTTTCAAAGAAATCGACCAGGTTTAAGAGGCAGGATCTGCCCTTAACAAAGCCGAACTGGGCAGGATCCAGTGTCTGTAGTTCCCCAATATCTTTATTTATGAGGTCCATGATGATCCTTTCCATAGCTTTGCAGACCAAGCTAGTCAGGCTTATGGGGCGATAGTTTCCAGGATCCGTTGAGGCACCACCTTTGTGGAGAGTTACCACTGTTGCTGTACGCCACTCTTTGGGTACATATCCTGTAGTAAGGCTGAGATTGAACAGTAGTTTTATGTTTGAGTTTAGCTCTTCTTGGAGTTCATGTACGATGCAGCCCGGGACACCGTCTGGTCCCATTGATGCTGTGTTTTTTGCTTTGGAGAGGGCGGCTTTTACCTGAGCATCTGAGATGTCAGGGGGGCAGCACTCTGCTGGGATAGACATTTGCCCTTTTGGTGGGGAGGGGGGGGGAGTTTGCGCTGAACCTGTCAGCTAGGATGTTGGCAATGTCTGTGGGTTTGGTGTATTTTTTGTCATTTTGGACTAATTCTGAGCATATCTGGGAATTCCCACCCAGGTTCCTAACATAACTAAAGAAAGCCTTGTGATTATCCTTAGTGTCCTGTGCAATTTTTCTCTCGAAGCTGGCCTTAGACGATTTTATGAGTGCCCGTAGTTTTTTGCTAATACTGATCAGAGATGCCTTCCCTTTTTGGGATTTTGCTCTATCATGTAGTAGCTTCCTCCTTCTATTGTATAGTTTGTTTATGGCTGGGGTCCACCAGACAGGACGTCTGCCTTTGGAGGATTGGGTCTTGCTTTTATTTGAGATTGCATGATCCATGCATTCCTGAAGGTGTTCATAGAATGCATTTATAAAGGATTCTGCGGTCTGGGCTGTATTTTCCACAGGCCCGGGGGCTTTGAAGGATTCCACCTCGGTTTTGAGGAGTGTGAAATTTGCTTTAGAGAAGTTTTTCACTGTGGTTTTCTGGGCAGGGGGTGGGGTCGGGATGTGAATATCCAGTGAGATTAGTTTATGGTCTGATCTTACCAGTGAGGGATACACTTCTGGTCTGGTGCATAGAGTCCCCATGTTGGTGATGATCAGGTTCAGTATGTTTTCCCCTCTTGTGGGAGTGGTAACAAGTTGTTCCATAGCATTTGAGTTTATAAATTCTAGGAACCTTTGGGCTAAGGTCTTGGAGCTAGAGTAATGCTCCCAGTCTATGTTTGGGTAGTTGAAGTTGCCCAATATAATGGTGTTTGGAGAGACCTTCATATTTTCCAGTGTTCTCAGGAAGGCCAAGTGGGGTTCCTGGGTTTGGGAGGGTGGTCTGTAGCAGGCTATAAACTGGAAGGCAGTTTTACCCACTGTTAGTTGCACATGGATAGTCTCTGATGCTTCGTGCTGTGCCACCAACCTGGAGGTGTGGTTATCTTTGATGAATATTGATACTCCCCCTCCTTTTGTGGTTTGGTCCAAGTTTTGGGGCCGAAAAGTATGGTATGAGGTATAACCTGGTAGTGCTGGGGTGCTCTCGGGAGCCTTGAACCAGGTTTCTGTTACTGCACAGATATCAATGTTCTCCATGCTAAGGAGAGTTTCGAGTGTGTGCATCTTGAGGTTTAGACTTCTGGCGTTGAGTAGCATTACTCTTAGTTTCTTATCCCTTGTGATACCTATGGAGGTGGGATTCTCTTTTGAGCTGGAGCCTGCTTATTTTTGGTTTTGTGTCTGTGTGTGTGTGCATGTGTTTGTGTGTTTCTCTTCCTCATGTGTGCTGGCTGGCAATCTAACTGCTACTGCAACCATGCTGATCAACTCCTGATCACTGGGGTAAGAACCATTCATCTGATGGCCACCATCTAGACAACTACGAGTTTCTGTTTTCTGAGCCTGATTCCTCCCCTGATGGCTGACATGCATACTTTTTGCAGTTGTGTGTAGTATGCCTTCTCCAATGAGTATGCACATTGCACAAAGGCTGACATGTGGACTTGGCTTGGCCACAAGCACATCACTAGCCAATATGCTGCTTGCTGTGACCCTCTCTCTCCAGTAGGTGCCAGCACTGCAGTGGACAGGATCATCTTCATCTCCTCAGAACTTTTGAACTGCCATCAGATGCTCAGTTCAACCCTCCCACGTTCACTACTCCAGCATCTGAGACACTAATCAGTATGAGGTCATTTGGATCATTATCAGTTCTTTATCCTTCTGTATGCTTGAACCAAAGTGGCCTGCTCTGTTTAGTGATTATCACTCAGGACTGCCTCGAGCTCCCCATTGATGTGGCTATTCTCTGACATATTACACCACTGATGTACTGAACTTGCAATGGACTCCTCACTTTGCACAGCTGAAATAGTTCAAGATTAAAATTTGATTTGATTGGCTGATTTGTATTATTCGATAAGTACAGATGACTGTGGGTCTTCCTCTGAATAAGAACATAAGAGACTCAAGTCAGTTATTTAGAGTCTTAAAGTGTAACTGGAAGTGCACAGGATTCAAATCTATCTCCTGCGAGGCATGTCAACAATCTAGTTTTTTGAACATTTCACTGGAGTTATTTACGTATTTGCACTTTATCTCACTCTGGGTATGCGAATATGAAAGTTGTGCTGGAGGAGATAAAAGTCTCTATATTATAGCTTTTCAAAAAAAAACAAAAATGAACTATTAATAAACTTACTTCAGAAGCATTGTGCTAAATTTAGTGAAACTCTTTATGTATCATCTTGCCTCACATAACCCGAGTATCGTACAAAATGCACTCCTCACTGTAGGTGCCCCCATAAATCATAGGATCATAGAAGGTTACTAGGCTAACAGCCCCAGGGCCCTTACTAGCCTAGCCAAGTTCAACCCATGTTCCCAAGGGTGTCTGGTTCAAGAAGACACTAAAATCAGCACCTATTGCCCCTGTCCAAGAGGGACACAGGTGGAACCCCCAGGGTGAATTTCAGGTTACCCATGCAATCATCCAAATTACACTAAAATATTTTAAAGTAGCAGGTCACACTGAAATGCCATAGGTTACCACCACAGATCTCTATTAAAAAAAACAAACAATGCCTCTCAGTACCTCACTCCTCAGGTTGAATGTTATGGAATTTCCTAAAAGACACTGGTGACACGATGTATTTAAAAACACAGGTTTATTCAGTAATCCACAAACAAAAATATCAGCCTACTTGCATTTGCGGTTTCAAATGAAGCCAAGCAGTTTCGTAGTATATTCCTCATAACAGTGTTGACTCTACACACACTTACAGGTTACAAGCTAGCCTGTAACAAAAGTAAAATCCAACCTTCAGGCCTCTCCCAGGCCCCAACTTTCAGCACTAAAATACAGGTACTTCCACAAGGTATAATCCACAGGTTAGCCCCAAGTGGGCTGCCTCACACCATCCTTCCAGGTCTTTCTTCAGATTGTCCTTAAATAAAGAACTAACTTCATGAACTTAGCCCTCCAAGCTATGTCCTTTTATTCTAATGGACTTGGCAATTAAGACCTAGTAATTTAGCTAACAACTCAGAGAATATCCCCACATTCAATATGCTTTCTGAGTACACATTTAAAGGCACGTACATATTGTACTTAACCAGTGTGTTACAGCTGATCTACCCCATTCTGCTTAAGTAAAGACAATTCTAACTAGGTATGTAATTAACTCACTTGGTCTGTATTCCATTGACTGTCTGCTAGGTTAGCTCAAGGGGTTAAGGCTATGAGTTGTTTACAAGCTACTTCTGTAATGTCAGGTTTGATTCATTTAGTCTCCACTCATCAAACCGTGAAAAGGTATGCAAATCAAATAGACTATGCTCCCGAGTTCCCTTAAAAAATTGCTGCATGCCCTGTTTGCATCCATCCATTTCAATAAGAGGAAAGGGTCCAACACCACGGAAAGGGGAAATAGTACATCAGGCTGTGTACTTTCTGTAATTTCCCATTTGTAGTGTGATATACACATACAGTATCTGCAGTTAAAATGAGCAGCGGCTGTGTCATATCACATCAGCCAAGCACAGAAGCACCTAGTCACTTTATTGTTTTTATTAAATGGTTCTGAAGGTATTGGATTTAAACTCTTTAAAGAATGTCTAGCAGAAAGTCCAGTACATTGTAAAAGTTCTGCAGAGTATATTGATTTACAAAAAAGTTCAGAGTCATTCTTGGTGCATTTCCAGGATTCTTCTTCTAGTGAATATGTAAATTTATAGGAGCTTGCAGTGTTTCCTGCCTCCTGTATGAAGCTTCTCTTTGTGTGCCCAGCCAAAGTATATAAATGGTAAAAGAAAAGTCACAAGCTATGAAGTTTCTAGTAGCTGTTAGCTTTAGGAGTCACATGATTGAGTTTCTTTTTGCAGGTAATGTAAATCAGGGGGTTTTCGTTATAGACAATGGGGTTGTGTTGTTATAATATGTCAAGGGAGATGAATTATGTCTGCACTAACCAGTTAGAATCTTGTCCTGTTCTGTTTCTGTTTCTTTATTGACAGTGTTAAAGTAATAATAAAAAAAAATTCTGGTTGGTTCAGCCAGTCAACAACCCCCCTTCCCACATTGTGTTAAGTCAGCAACACCTCTTACATTCTACCACTACTGCCATCCGGTACTTGTGAGTCTTTATTCAGTGTCAGTTGATACAAGGATTGCTTCTATAATTTTGGAGCAGTCTGGATTGTGACATACCGCATTATGGAGACTTAAATTGCTGTGTCTTGTTTGTCTGATGTGCTGTCATTTCCTCAAGCTTTGTATTGCCCTAGGGTCTGCAATGGGATCTCGAAGGACACATGACTCTGAGGAAAGTGAAAAAAGTGAGAAAGGAGAAACATTTTTAAAAAAAGAAACTTCTCTATTCCATTTCTCTGCCTCCAGTTCCAAAAATTTGGAGGCACAGAAACCAGACAGAGGTGGAGATGCAGGTATCAAACAGAAATATAAATGTTTATAAGTCAAAACCTAAGGCCCGGTCCATGATCATTTATCATTCTGATGTAAGATATTGAAGTTGGAAGCAGAAATCTCAGGCTTTATTTTGTTCCCTCTGTAGAGTTTCACATGACCTGATGACCTGACCTTGTACTTATCTGAAGCATGGTGCTTGTCAGTAGGGATACTTGGGAAAGTGATAGTCAGACAATTCTGTTTGCCAATTCTTGTGGAGAATCTGAATCCGTAAATGTTTGATATTCCAAGACTCATAACTGCAAGTCCTGGAATACCAAGACTGAAAGAGCAAAAAAAGCAGACTTAGATATACTCAGTGAGGTGACTGTTTCTCCAAGATATGGAGATCTTGAAGCTGGTGTATATCTAGCTATCTATATATAATTATGTATAGGTTTGGTGGGGTGCTTGCACCCAGCAAAAACTAAAGAGAGACTAAAGATGTTTGATATTCACTGTTTTGCATTTCTGTACTTTTTTGTAATTCCAGGAGTTAAACTTACTAGCGTCAGAATCAGAAAAGGGAGCCTTTAAAATTATCAGCCAAGAAAGATAACTTAACGGATGAGGTCACTGGATGACCAAGTTTGCTGATAACTGCAGAATCGGAGCTGTCATGAGCACACATGGTGATGCCCGTTTCATCCGAGCACATATTAAAATACAAGCCCCTGATGTAAGGACAACAGATTAAACCTCGGTACAAAAAATGTAATATTAAACTCTTCAGGAAAGAAGACCACTCCCACACCTGCCAGCTAAATGATATCCCCAGAAATAGAAACTGTCATTAGAGATCTGGGTATATATGTTCAAGGGCAATAAACTTTGGCTATCATGTGCCACATGTCTCTACAAAATCCTTCTGTCAAGCCCAAATAATTACTAAAGGTATATCCTGTAGGAACCAGAAAGTTACTCTCTCTCTCTCTCTCTATTCCTCCATTGTCAGGCCCTTACTGGAATCAATCCAAGAGTATGGTAAAACTAAAACCAAGACATAGAATAAAGTGCTGGGTATGAGCTCTCTTAGCTATAATCAGAGTCCAAATGCTCTATCTGCCTATTTGCCTGGTCTTCAAGGCTGGAAATGACACGTTCCTGTTTGACCTCCTATTTTTAAGACTAGTAGCAACATAAATAGGTTCATAGGTATTTACTAGGCTAACGACCACAAGGACCTTTTTAAGTCTAGTCATGCATCCCAAATCTCTGACAAGCTCTGGTACCCTTAGGAAGTGTAAGCAGGGGTCTGGGAGATGAAACATTTACAAGCATTTACCAATACTCATTGTAGGAAATTAAACTTGCATAGGAACATAAGTAGGGCCAGTTGGTGAAATAGATAATATCTCCCAAAGAATGCCTTGCCTTTGCAATAAGTTCCCACTCCATAAAAAACAAAGTAGGTCTCTTATTCTCTTTAAATCTAACTCAGATGACTTGTTTGGCCAACAGTAGCTTCACACCAAATCTGTCTCCACAGTCACTTAATGAAAGAGCCAAGCTGCAGTGGTTAGGCTCCTAATGCTCATTTAGGTTTATTATCTAGTATATACCCATGAACATGTCACATAAGCAGGTATTTTACAGCAGATGTTAAAACTGTCTGTTATAATGAAGTTTTATCTGCCTTAGCTTTTTCACTCATAATATTCTCTGAACTGTATCCGGCTGATTGTATTTGTCTGAACCTCAGGTAGTTGAAAGTTGGGGGCTCTGATTTGTTTCTGTTTAAGAGGGCAGGCTTGTGAAGAACAGCTCCCACTGTAGCATCATACTTTTTGTAATACAGAGGTGCTCTCCTGTTTGACAAGTAGACGTGTGTTCCTTGTTCTAAGTAAGTTTATGTGTATGTGTTCCCTCCACTTTACCATAATGATGTGTCCACGTGGCTTTTTTGCTAAAGAAGGAGGTACCCCTCAGAAACATTCTTGCCTGAATAAATTCTAGTTGAACTCTCTTGAACAAATGTGTTTATTTCGCTAATACCATCTGTTTGGCTGTTGCTGTAAAGTTTCTGATAGGAACCATCAGAACTGAATTTTAACTTTTCCATATATACTTCTCATGTGGTCTGGCAGCAACCTTATCTGAGGACACTGCATATTGGAAAGTGTCATTTAAGTCGCTTTTTCTTTCATAAAATATTTAATTTGCAACTATTTATTCTGGTATAAACTGAGTATCATATTGGTTCAGTAAGTGAAGTCCTCTTTGTTTCTTATGTGAAAATAACGAAATATTACGGCATGACAGTGAAAGTAGTTTGAAGAGAAACCTGCTAATATACTTCTTGACAGTGGAAACCTGCTTGTTAAATTTGTATTTAGAGAGGACTGAAATAAAAAAATAATATATAAGTTGCTAAAATATAATCTTTGAAACTTATACAAACTCAGTTCTAGTATGAGCACTTCTGGTGAAAAAAGCACAGATTGATGCATTTTGTATGTGCTCTTGTCATTTTATAGTTAGTTTTCAAATGATCGCATACGATTTCAACCTGAACGTTGTACTGTGACCAAATGCCTGAATCTTTTGCTGAAAAAATGCCACAAGTTTTATCTAGTTTTAGTACACATACTGTTTCAAACACCACCCACATTTTTGATAAACTGCCATTATCTAGAATGTAATATACATTTCCGCAGCAGGATTAGTATAATGGTTAAGGTCTTTACCCCACAGATACATGGTGCAGTGCTTGAGTCTGACCTTTGGCTAGGCTTGTAGTAGTCTGTAGATGAATAACCCAATAGTTAACTATAAAGTCAGACCAGAATCCTCTTGGTCAACTTTGTGTGTATAATGACACCCCTGAAAGTGCATGCAGCTGTTATTAATGGGCGTTTGCTCTGCACAAGGTAGATGTTACTCATAATGATCCCAGTTCTACATTCTCCATGTCAAATGTCCAGGTAGACTGTAGCATATACAGATTATGTATTATGTAATGTGTTATATACCACAAAGCTGATAATACAGAAGAGTATGATTGGGAATCCGATAATAACTAGGATGTTATTGTGTTTGAGACATGAAAGTCAAGAAATTCACCTCGAGTGGGTTTATGATCACAGAAACCAGATCATAATTCTTTGTAGCACATGAAACTTTACCTGGTCTGAAATACTGCAGAAGTAGGAAAAAAGTGTAGAAGTATCTGGTAAATGTTTTATAGCATGGAAAGCTAACACTTACATTGTAATACAGACAGTGTCCACCAAAGAAGGGTGTCGGGAAGCCATAAAAGCCTTGTCAGATTCATTAAAAAAAGTCTAAGTGTTTACGTTTCCCATGTTCTTCTGTTATGGCTGCTGAGTGCTGTTAATGCTCTAGTTTGAAGCTACTGCTTAACAGTGTTGATGCATGCATAACAAAAGATTGTTAAGCACCTTTCTGATGTCAGAAAGCTGCTTAACAAGTCTGTCCTTCCCCGATTTTGAACTGTAATCGCTGTGTTCCCTGCACTATATATTTATCTGCATCATGGGTTTACATAACTCAAGTCTCAAGATTGAGATCAAGAGACTCAAGATGGTGGCACCTTGTGTGGTAGCGGTTTCTCCAGCTCCTATTGTGTGTTTTGTGTTTATGTAGAGTTATCAGTCCGTTGTCCATTATTTTGGTGTTCATTTGGAGACCGTTTGGGTAGCTAGGTGTGTGGTTGAATGCAGCTGTGGTTCCTTGGTTGGATCATTTGGATTGATTTTTTTTAGAGTAGTTGGTTTGGTCAGGCCGTTTGAGCCATTGTGGCCATCGGGTGGAGAGTTAACCAAGTGCGTATGGTGCAGGCCCAATTGTCTGCTGGTGCTGTGTGATGGATCTAGATTTGTTTTTTCTGTTGGGTCAGAGGGAACTGAACTGGGATTTGGGACATTTCTGGTGTGGAGATGGGGCTCATGATGGTGAGAGTTGCATTGTGTCCGGATGGTGGAGATCCAATTGGTTGCTGGTGCTGTGTGCTGGATCCAGATTTGTTTTTTGTTGGTCAGAGGAAACTGATCTGGGTTTGAGATGCTGTTGGTGTGGAGATGAGGCTGATGATGGTGTGGATGGTGAAAATTGTGAAATGCAGATCTGTTGTGGCTATTTGGGCATACAGGTGGCAGAATACCCAACTTTTGTATACTTGTATTTTTACTTAAATCCGGATCCAATCTGAAATTTAAAATCTGAATTTTTCAGTTCTATTGGTCAGAGGGGGCCTGACTGGAACTTGGGATGGTAGCATTAAAGTTGGTGTGGATGGCTGTAGCTACTGTTATCACCACTGTGAATGAATCATGCATGGCTGATGGAGCTTCTGTGCCTTCGGATGGCTTGGACTATGTTGTTGTATATATGTACATTGTTTCTGTATTTATGTTTATACATGATTTCTGTGTTTCTGTGTTATGTTTATACTTGAGCTTGGAGGAACATAATTTCGTTCAGCTGTACACTTTTTGTTGTATGGTCTGAATGACAGTAAAGTCTTCTTGACTCTTGACTTGAAATAATATCTGTTAGTTTATTCATATTATCCAGCTACATGGCCAGTAGGCAGTCCATACTGTTTCACTTAAATCCTTCCTGCAATATTTTCCATTATAACTAACCAAACATAAATGTATGCATGTTGAGTTTCTGTCATATGACTCTTACATAATGTGCTACATGTCTGGATCTCACCCACAATGATTCTCAGCTGTTGTTTCTTCCACAAAGGAAGCCTATGCCAAAGCCAGGATTTCTAAAAAATCTTAAAAGATAAAAGAAATTCTTAACTAATGAAATGTATATATGACCCATAAAATATGAGCGCTCTGTGGGGGATATGCACAACATTCTCATCAGTGTGGAGGAAGAAAAGAAGTGAACAATCCTCTTGACAAATCAGCCACAGAAACGTATCCATTTAAAAGCCACGCTTCTTTGGTATTCCACATTTACTAGAACACAAATGTACACATGCTCTAGAGACAGGTGAGTGAGCTACAGAGAAAAATACACAGGGAGTAGTGGAGTAGCTTAAGTTTTACAGAGGAAATGGGGTTAAGGCTTAACACCTTAACACCAGGTAACAGTTTATGCATAAGGAACCTTGGAACTAAAAAATGTGTTACATACAAGATGGCTGAAATGGAGTGCTACTGCATGGAAACACATCACATACAGACCTTTCAAGGAATCTCCACATAGGACACCAGGGGAACATGCAGCAGAGGGTGCTATATGTCACATTCAGACCTTTCAATGCAGCTTGACATAGGACACCAGCGGAACATGCAGCAGGTCCTGTATATGTCACATACAGACCTTTTAGTGCAGAATCACATAAGACACCAGGGGACCATGCAAAGGGCATTATATATCACATACAGAAGTTTCACTGATGCTTGACATAGGACACTAGCAGAACATGCAGTGGACCAATATGTTACATACAGACCTTTCACTGCATCTGCACATAGAACACAAGGAGAACATGCAGCAGAGCCTTGTATGTGTCACATACAGACCTTTCAGTGCAGCTGCACATAAGACACCAGTGGAATGTGCAGCAGAGCTCGTTACATGTCACACACAGAACTTTCAGAACAGTTGCACATACGACACCAGGGGAACAGGCAGCAGAGAGTATTATATGTCACATACAGACCTTTCAGTGCAGCTCCACATATGATACCAGGGGAGCATGCAGAAGAGGGCATTATATGTTATATATAGACCTTTCTGTGCAGCTTCACATAGGACACCACTGGAACATGCAACAAAGCCTGTTATATGTCACGTACAGACCTTTCAGTGCAGCATTACATAGGACACCAGGGGAACATGCAGCAGTGGGAGTTATGTGTCACATACAGACCTTGCATTGCAGCTTCACATATGACACCAGGGTAACATGCAGCAGAGGGCATTATATGTCACATACAGACCTTTCAATGAAACTCCTCATAGGACACCAGGGCAACATGCAGCAGATCCCATTATATGTGACATACAGACCTTTCAGTTCAGCTCCACATATGACACCAGGGTAACATGCAGCAGAAGGCATTATATGATACATAGAGAACTTCAGTGCAGCTGCACATATGACACCAAGGCAATATGCAGCAGAGGGCCTTATATGTCACATATAGACTGTTCAGTACAGTTGCATACATGACACCAGGAGAACATGCAGCAGAGGGCATTATATGTCATATACAGACCTTTCACTGTGTCTTGACATGGGACACCAGAGGAACATGCAGCTGAGGGAGTTATATGTGACATACCAACCTTTCAGTACAACTTCACATAGGGCACCAGCAGAACATTCAGCTGACCCATAATATGTCATATACAGACCTTTCATTGCAGCTGCATGTAGGACACCAGGGAAACATGCAGCAGAGCCCGTTGTATGTCACATACAGACCTTTCACTGCAGCTTCACATTTGGCACCAGAGGAATATGAAGCAGAGGGCCTTATATGCCACCTACAGACCATTCATTATAGCTGCACATAAGACACCAGGGGAACACTGCAGTAGAGCTTTTTACATGTCTCATACAGACTTCCAGTGCAGCATCACATACATAGGACACCAGGGAAACATGCAGAAGAAGGCATCATATGCCACACACAGACCTTTCAATGCAGCTTCACATAGGGCACCAGGGAAACATGCAGCAGAAGGCATTATGTGTCACACACAGACCTTTCAATGCAGCTTCACATAGGACACCAGGGGAACATGCAGCAGGGGGCATTATATGCCAAATACAGACTTTTCATTGCATCTGTATGTAAGACACCAGGGTATCTTGCAGCAGAGCTCATTATTTGTCATATGCAGAACTTTCAGTACAGCTCCACATACAACACCAGTGGAACATGTTTCAGAGGGCATTATATGTCACATGCAGACCTTTCACTACAGCTGCACATGGGACATGAGCAGAACATGTAGCATAGGGTATTATATATCACATACAGACCTTTCAGTAGAGCTTCACATGGAATACCAGGGGAACATGCAGCAGAGCTCATTATATGTTACATACAGACCTTTCGGTACAGCTGCACACAGGACACCAGGGGAAGATGTGGCAGAGGGTGTTATATGTCACATACAGACTTTTCAGTAGAGTGCACATGGAATACCAGGGGAAGATGAAGCAGAGGGTGTTATATGTCACATGCAGACCTTTTGGTATAGCTGCACATGGAACACCAGGAGACTATGCAGCAGAACTCATTATATGTCACATACAGACCTTCCGGTACAGCTGCACATGTGGCACAAGGGCAAGATGCAGCAGAGGGTGTTATATGTCAGATACAGACCATTCAATACAGCTGCACATGGGACACCAGCAGAACATGTAGCAGAGGGCATTATATGTCACATACAGACCTTTCAGTACAGCTGCACATGGGATACTAGCAGAACATGTAGCAGAGAGTGTTATATGTCACATACAGACCTTTCAGTAGATCTGCACATGGAACACTAGGGGAACATGCAGCAGAACTCATTATATGTCATGTACAGACCATTTGGTACAGCTGCACATGGGGCACCAGGGAAGATCCAGCAGAGGATGTTGTATATCACAAAACAGACCTTTCAGTAGAGCTGCACATGGAATACCAGGGAAACATGTAGCAGACCTCATTATATGTCACATACAGACCTTTTAGTACAGCTGGACATGTGGCACCTGGGGAAGATGCACCAGAGGGCGTTATATGTCACATACAAACCTTTCAATACAGCTGCACATGGGGCACTAGGGGAAGATGTGGCAGAGGGTGTTATATGTCACATACAGACCGTTCAGTAGAGCTGCACATGGAATACCAGGGGAAGATGCAGCAGAGGGCATTATTTGTCACATACAGACTTTTCAGTACAGCTGCACATGGAACACCAGAAAAACATTCTGCAGAACTCATATGTCACATACAGACCTTTCGGTAGAGCTGCACATGTGATACCAGGGGAAGATGCATCAGAGAGCGTTATATGTCACATACAGACCTTTGGTGCAGCTGCACATGGGGCACCAGGGAAGGATGCAGTAGAGGGCGTTATATGTCAAATACAGACCTTTCGGTACAGCTGTACATGGAACACCAGGAGAACATGCATCAGAACTCATTATGTGTCACATACAGACCTTTTGGTACAGCTGCACATGTGGCACCAGGGGAAGATGCAGCAGAGGGCATTATATGTCACATACAGACTTTTCAGTAGAGTGCACATGGAATACCAGGGGAAGATGAAGCAGAGGGCGTTATATGTCACATGCAGACCTTTTGGTACAGCTGCACATGGAACACCAGGAGACTATGCAGTAGAACTCATTATATGTCACATACAGACCTTCCGGTACAGCTGCACATGTGGCACAAGGGCAAGATGCAGCAGAGGGTGTTATATGTCAGATACAGACCATTCAATACAGCTGCACATGGGACACCAGCAGAACATGTAGCAGAGGGCATTATATGTCACATGCAGACCTTTCAGTACAGCTGCACATGGGATACTAGCAGAACATGTAGCAGAGAGTGTTATATGTCACATACAGACCTTTCAGTAGATCTGCACATGGAACACTAGGGGAACATGCAGCAAAACTCATTATATGTCATGTACAGACCATTTGGTACAGCTGCGCATGGGGCACCAGGGAAGATCCAGCAGAGGATGTTGTATATCACAAAACAGACCTTTCAGTAGAGCTGCACATGGAATACCAGGGAAACATGTAGCAGACCTCATTATATGTCACATACAGACCTTTTAGTACAGCTGGACATGTGGCACCTGGGGAAGATGCAGCAGAGGGCGTTATATGTCACATACAAACCTTTTGATACAGCTGCACATGGGACACTAGCGGAAGATGTGGCAGAGGGTGTTATATGTCACATTTAGACCTTTCAGTAGAGCTGCACATGGAATACCAGGGGAAGATGCAGCAGAGGGCATTATATGTCACATACAGACCTTTTCGATACAGCTGCACATGGGGCACTAGGGGAAAATGTGGCAGAGGGTGTTATATGTCACATACAGACCTTTCAGTAGAGCTGCACATGGAATAACAGGGGAAAATGCAGCAGAGGGCATTATTTGTCACATACAGACTTTTCAGTACAGCTGCACATGGAACACCAGAAAAACATTCAGCAGAACTCATATGTCACATACAGACCTTTCGGTAGAGCTGCACATGTGATACCAGGGGAAGATGCATCAGAGGGCGTTATATGTCACATACAGACCTTTGGTGCAGCTGCACATGGGGCACCAGGGAAAGATGCAGTAGAGGGCGTTATATGTCACATACAGACCTTTCGGTACAGCTGTACATGGAACACCAGGAGAACATGCAGCAGAACTCATTATGTGTCACATACAGACCTTTTGGTACAGCTGCACATGTGGCACCAGGGGAAGATGCATCAGAGGGCGTTATATGTCACATACAGACCTTTCAGTAGAGCTCTACATGGAATACCAGGGGAACATGCAGCAGAGGGTGTTGTATGTCACATACAGACATTTTGGTACAGCTGCACATCTGGCACCAGGGGAAGATGCAGCAAAGACCATTATATGTTGCTCACTGTATAGCTTGTGCAGCTGAAGCAGAATACTGTGCCTCTGCAGCATATCTAAGTACTTCCTATTCTAGTGCCAGTGAATAATATTGGGAAGTGCAACTGTCAACCATTAGCATAGCCTATTCTATTGTTAAATTATATCAGTGGGAGGTAAAGCTGTTACTGGTTACCAACAGAATAAGCTAGGCTTATAACTGGCAGATGTACTTTCCACTGGTGTGCTTTGCTTATAGACAAGACTATGGTTACTGGTGTATTGCCTACTGCTGTGTTTTGCCAAAAGAATTAACAGTGATAATTAATGAATTGATTAATTAATTTATTTATTTGTGTTTATTGACTGGGAAAAGACCAACTGGGTAAAACCCATTTTTAATGGAGGGCCAGGGAGAAAGGCTTCACATTTATGTTATACATCATATGTTCGTTTATAATTGCAGGGTACAAAGATCTATACATAAGCTTATTTACGTGATTTTTAAATATTTTTTTACATGAACAAAACTGTAACACAAATAAGAGAGAAATTAACATAAATTAGTTAATTATTGAATAGGGAAATAACAACACTAACAAGTGATGTATTTATAGCATGTTAGCTGCAGGGAAAAGATAAAACTGGGGTGTTTTTGAGTTTAGTAATAATTTACAGACAGGCAAGTGGACTATAGCTTAAAAATGATAAGAAAGATATGAAAGGAGAAGTTATGGAACTGAGCTGGAAGATAAGTGGACGGAGGAGAAATTGAAGTTACTGGAGGGGGGGTGTGAGAGAAGGAAAAATAAGAGTTTAGGGAATAAGTGCCGCATATGAAGAGGAGCAATAAGGTACAAAAAGACTGGGAAGTGAAGTGACTGTACGAGTTGGAGAAAAGTAATCTGATTAAAGCTACCCAGATGTGCATGAAGAACAGAACCATTTTTGGCACAGGTGCTGTTTAAGCAAAGTTTTGAGTCTATTTAAGTTTTTAATGGTTGACAGTGTATCTCCCACTAGCATACTGTGCTCATAGACTAGGCTGTGCTAAGCAGTTCATAGGTTCATACTAGGCTATCTGCCCTAGGGCATATATAAGCCTAGCCAGAGTGTGTTTGGCTTTCGCCACCCATTTTAAAATAATTTTGCTATGCCCTTTTTCGAGGTTAGTATACTGTGCCTCTGTCTAACAGTGACACAGAAGTGATACCCGGGGTAAACCTACGATCTCCCATCCACTCATCAAGATTTCTCTTGAAGAGAGTCAATGAGGGACTCTGCCTAACCTGGACTGGGATTTTATTCCAGAGTGAAGGGAGCCTCTGGGTTATGAATCTGTCCCTCCAGCATGTCCTATTTATTTCAGTGCTGAGGTTCAAGTCTCTCAAGCGCATAGCTCGATGGGATTTGGATTTTCTGAGGGGCAGCATGTCCATTAATTCCGGGTTGGACATGGCTTTATACGTCAGGCACAGATCGCCTCTGAGCAGGCGGTATGCCACTGAGTAGAGCTGGAGTTTCTTTAACTGGGCAGCATATGGCATCTGTCTGAGCCCTTTGATCCTCTTGGTGAGGTACTTTTGGGGTCTTTCCAGTTGCTGCAGGTGTCTGGTAAGGTACATCCCAAAAGGGGCATTGTACTCAATTATGGGCCTGATGAGGGATGAGTAAAGAGGCACGATGACCTCCCCTGATCTAGATGTGAATCCTTTCATGATTAGGTGGGCTATATAAGATGTTTTTCTAACCACTTTGGCCACATGGTTGTCAAATGAGAGATTGCTATCAACTTGGGTCCCCAGGTCCCTAATTACTCCTTCTGTACTTAATGGATTACCACCTATGTGGTAATTTGTGGGCACTTTGTTTTTGCCAAAGGGGATGACTATACACTTTTTGGCATTTAGCTTGAGGCCATGGCTCTGGCACCAGTTGTCTGTTTCTATGAGGCCCTTTTGGAGGATGCTTGTGTCAGCTGGAGTGTCGATTATGGCGCCCAGTTTGCAGTCATCTGCAAACTTGGTCAGCCACAGTCTTTCCGTGTTGGCCTGTACCTCAGAGAAATATATACCGAACAAGAGAGGTCCCAGGACTGAGCCTTGTGGGACGCCACTTGTAACTGGTTTGGAGTCTGACATGGCTCCAGCAATTCTAACCATGTGGGTTCTGCCCTTCAGCCAGTTTGCAACCCATCTAGTGACATAGGGGTTTATATTTAAGCTGGTGAGCTTATCTATAATGCCCAAGTGGGGTATTGTATCGAAGGCTTTTGCGAGGTCCAGGTAGGCTGTGTGGACCACCTTCCCCTCGTCAATGGCCTTAGTGACTGTTTCAAAGAAATCAACCAGGTTTAAGAGGCAGGATCTGCCCTTAACAAAGCCAAACTGGGTAGGATCCAGTGTCTGTAGGTCCCCAATATCTTTATTTATGAGGTCCATGATGATCCTTTCCATAGCTTTGCAGACCAAGCTAGTCAGGCTTATGGGGCGATAGTTTCCAGGATCCGTTGAGGCACCACCTTTGTATAGAGGGACCACTGTTGCTGTACGCCACTCTTTGGGTACATATCTTGTAGTAAGACTGAGATTGAACAGTAGTTTTATGTTTGGGTTTAGCTCTTCTTGGAGTTCATGTAGGACACAGCCTGGGACACCGTCTGGTCCCATTGATGCTGTGTTTTTTGCTTTGGAGAGGGCAGCTCTTACCTGAGCATCTGAGATGTCAGGGGGGCAGCACTCTGCTGGGATAGATATTTGCCCTTTTGGTGGGGAGGGGGGGGAGAAGTTTGTGCTGAACCTGTCAGCTAGGATGTTGGCAATGTCTGTGGGTTCGATGTATTTTACTGATGTACCCATCACTGGGATATCTTGCCAATAGAATAATCTGCAATAAATAATGGCAATTGTACCATCCAATAGTGTAGTCTTACCCATAGCATAGTCTGTGCTGACAACTGAGAGCAGTACCTCCTGCTAATGTGTTGTGCCAGTTGAATCTATCAGCAACGTATGTATCTCTCACTGATGTGTGATGTAGGCTGTGCTAATAACATTTCTATCTCCTGCTAATATACTCTGCCAATATTGCTATCACTTTATAACACAGCCTCTTTTATAAAAAAAGTGGTTCTGTGGGAGGTTCAATTTCCAGAAATTAGTGCAAGCTGTTCTACTGGCAAAGTGCCTCGGTGGGAGATACAATTGTCAGTAATTAGCATAGCATGTTGTACTGGCAAAGAATAATGGTGTACATACAGCTGTCTGTCTACTGTTAAACAGAGTACCTTACTAACACAGCCCATTGTTACAAACTGCACAAGTAGCAGGTACAGCTGCCTGCATCTACTGTTGAAGTAAGAGTGTACCTTACTAGCACAGCCTATTGTTATAAACTGCACAAGTAGCAGGTACAGCTGCCTGTGTCTACTGTCAAAGTAAGAGTGTGCCTTACTAGCACAGCCTGCTGTTACAAACTGCACAAGTAGCAGGTACAGCTGCCTGCGTCTACTGTTGAAGTAAGAGTGTACCTTACTAGCACAGCCTATTGTTATAAACTGCACAAGTAGCAGGTACAGCTGCCTGTGTCTACTGTCAAAGTAAGAGTGTGCCTTACTAGCACAGCCTGCTGTTACAAACTGCACAAGTAGCAGGTACAGCTGCCTGCGTCTACTGTTGAAGTAAGAGTGTGCCTTACTAGCACAGCCTGCTGTTACAAACTGCACAAGTAGCAGGTACAGCTGCCTGTGTCTACTGTCAAAGTAAGAGTGTGCCTTACTAGCACAGCCTGCTGTTACAAACTGCACAAGTAGCAGGTACAGCTGCCTGCGTCTACTGTTGAAGTAAGAGTGTACTTTACTAGCACAGCCTATTGTTATAAACTGCACAAGTAGCAGGTACAGCTGCCTGTGTCTACTGTCAAAGTAAGAGTGTGCCTTACTAGCACAGCCTGCTGTTACAAACTGCACAAGTAGCAGGTACAGCTGCCTGTGTCTACTGTCGAAGTAAGAGTGTGCCTTACTAGCAGAGCCTATTGTTACAAACTGCACACGTAGCCGGTACAGCTGCCTGTGTCTACTGTCGAAGTAAGCGTGTGCCTTACTAGCACAGCCTGCTCTGTTACAAACTGAACAAGTGGTAGGTGTAGCTGCCTGTTTACTGTTGAAGTAAGAGTGTGCCTTACTAGCATGGCCTACTCTGTTACAAACTACACAAGTGGTAGGTACAGCGGTCAGTTATTAACAAAGAAAAAACTGACATTCAGAACAAAAAGTGATGGAAAAAAACTTTGGGCTCTGAAAAGTGAGATAAAAGTCATTTATTAATGAAAGTGTTATCATTCTGAGGTAATTTACCTCCTATTCAGACTAAAAAAAGCAAATTTAAATATTGGAGCCATTAAATAATCAACCCTTAAATGACATTCAAATGTAAAGGTCAGAAGTAAATACAATTAAAACATTAATACATATTTCCAGAACTGGATAATTGTCAAATGGGGCCTTGATCTCCCCAGTTACTTGCCTGTTTCTTCCCAGTTCCCATAAAGTCTGTTCAAACCTGTCAATGCACAAGCTATTTTCTTCTTTAATTCTGCAATGATTACAGATATTTGGATTTTATTTAAAATCTGTATTTTAAATTTTATAGCACAAACTCTGATACCCATTTGCTAAACAAAACAATACAGTCTTACAATGAAAACAGACTTAGAATGAGCAGCAGTAAACTTGTCTGCCTTTGAAACCCACATTCATAAAAAATGCAGCTGGTCAGTGGAGGACTAAGTTTACCTTTGGGCTGTTTTCAAACCCATAGGCCTCTTAGGACCATGTTCTTTGATTCACTTTCCTGACTGTATTAAATTATATTTCTTGTATAATACAGCACTGCTTGTTAGATTGTGTTATAAATTTGTAGTTTTGAACATTTTTCAGTTAGCAATGAAACTAAACATATGAACCAATAATGCAAAAAGTACCCATTTCACAACGTTTCAACCACAAAAAGCCACTCAGACGTCTGTGACTACAATCCACCAATATCAGTCAATATGCACATTCTTTGCAGAAGTAAAAGTCATCTGAATAATTCCACATTAAAGAGATCTGTAACTAATGAAGAGTCTACTTCTGGCAAACAACTTTGCATTTCAGTGTTTCATCGACAAATCCAGTGCCTGCTGTCCTAGAAAAATAAATTGCCTACTTATGTTACATAAAAAAATGGTAACCTGGCAATATTGCAAAAATGAATGACTGGCAAACCAACAACAGATTTATAGTTACTAGCCATCTCATCCAAGTAGGGGACACTCAGGAGTTCAGGACCCCTCCCCCTTATGCTGTATAGGAGTATCTAGTCAATTAACCTGTTGTGGGAAGAGAACTTACAACCTTCTGCTCTAAAAGAAAGTGTGCTACCTGTTGCACCACTGACTCTATAAAACATACATTTGAAACCCTGTGATTATTACTGACAAACTTTAATCCTCAATGATTAACAAATATAAATAAATAAAGTTAATGAACACCTGGCAGTTGGTGTGCAGGTTTAAGCATTTGTCTGTCCTTAATTATTAAAGTTCAGGGTTTGACTCTGAACAGAGTCACTTAACTAGCCAGTGCCCCTACCTGAGCCATTACACACACACACACACACACACACACATACGCACACACACGCACACACACGCACACACACACACACACACACACACACACACACACACACACACACACACACACACACACACACACACACACACACACACACACACACACCTCTGTCTGCTGTCCTTAATTATTAAAGTTCAGGGTTTGACTCTGAACAGAGTCACTTAACTAGCCAGTGCCCCTACCTGAGCCATTACACACACACACACATGCACACACACATAATCACACACACACACACACACACACACACACACACACACACACACACACACACACACACACCTCTGTCTGCTGTAAAGGCTCTCACCAGAAAAGATCTGTGCTGCACTCTCCTGACCCTTTTGTTCTTTATTGTATCTTCCCGGCTTCTACTTCTCCTTTGTGGGTTTGGATGACTTTAGGACCTAATAAGGAGGTTTCTTGGTGGTCACTGGGTAAGGAAGTTCTCCCATGGGGTCCTAATGCTTACTTTTTTAAAGAAGGATCTCCGTGTTTTTTCTCTTTTTTTTTTTTTACTTATTATTTGTTTTTATTTTTGTTGTGATGCTGGAGTTCCCCAGCTAACCTGGGGTGGGGCCCCTGCCTAGGTCACGTAGTGCTGGACCCAGACAGAAGGCTGGAAATTGCTGAAGAGCTTCATCCTGTTAACTTAGTTTTGTTTCCCTTCGCTGTCTGCTTGCATGATCTAACAAATCTCTTAGTCAGATCAGAGTTCCCAGCTCAGCCCTGAAAATAGACAGTCTTGCTGGTCTGTATAAAGTAAAATGAGTCTTAACGACGTTAATGTGCCGTAGCAGTCATCTCAGGACTCATGTGAACTTGGTATCATGCAGAGCCACCTTATGAAGGTCGTTCTTCATCGTACAATTACAGTTTTTGTGCTCATCTTGACTTATAAAAAACTGTATCCCCCAGAATATGTGGCAGTCTCAATACTGCTGGTCTGTGCATGACTTGGTAGGGGACTGTTTTTTTAGTTTCAAAATATGCATGTGTTTTACAGCAAACATGTTTGGTACCAGACGTAAAAACAACCACCTGTTACTGTGGCTAAAATAACTTTCCTCAACTACATACCTGCATTTGCATGAATGTCTGCAGCTGCTAAATATGTACATACATGATTTATTTATTGCAGTTTTTTTGGTAACATATCTGTTGTGACCTTATGCAGTTTTCATATCATGTTCTGTCTGTCGTTGGTATGTGCATTCAGGTGTGCCTTTATCACCACCAGCTCATGCAGTCTGCTTTATCTAGTAGGTCCATTAACTACTGTCCAAATGCACATTTTTCCTCACTATCATAACCTTGCTGTGGACAGAGGCTGAGATCATGAAGAGCGCTGTATCTTCGCAATGACATCTGACTACAATGAATGGATCACTAATTCTGATGACATCTCTCATTGTCTCCAGAGGTCTTTCCCTTATCACAATTCCTACAATATTTCCAACCTGTCCTCCATCTGAGTAGTAGACTCTGGAACCTATGCCAAGTGGCTTTGCTGCACTGCCCTTCCATTTGTCCCCTGGTGTCCAGTCTCCTCCTTACCATCATGTCATCCACTTCCAAGCTGCATGCTGTCAGTGACCTTATATTCACTGTAGCAATCCTTAGTTCAGGTTGTTGTATCCTATCAGTGACTCTACATTCACTTAGCAGTCCTTAGTTCAGGTTGTTGCATCCTCTCAGTGACCCTATATTCACTGTAGCAATCCTTAGTTCAAGTTGTTGCATTGTGTCAGTGACCCTATATTCACTGTAGCAATCCTTAGTTCAGGTCATTGTATCCTGTCAGAGTCTCTATATTCACTTTAGCAGTGCTTAGTTCAGGTTGCTGCACCTATCAATGACCCTGCAGTCACTGTAGCAATCCTTAGTTCAGGTTGCTGCCTCCTGCCAGTGACCCTACATTCACTGTAGCAATCCGTAGTTCAAGTCTTTGCATCCTGACTGCGACCCTATATCCACTGTAGCAATCCTTAGATCAGGTTGATGCAAACTGTCAGTGACCGTATATTCACTGTAGCAATCCTTAGTTCAAGTCTTTGTATCCTGTCAGTGACCCTATATTCACTGTAGCAATCCTTAGTTCAGGTCTGGTGGGTAGATTGGGCTTTGTATCCAACTTTATGCAGTAAAACTTACTTCAGCACTTGCTACTGTTTTTAGGACATGGAACAGTATTTATTACTCTGTATTACTGCACTGTATAGATGGAACAGTATTTATTACTCTGTATTACTGCACTGTATAGATGGAACAGTATTTATTACTCTGTATTACTGCACTGTATAGATAGAACAGTATTTATTACTCTGTATTACTGCACTGTATAGCTGGAACAGTATTTATTACTCTGTATTACTGCACTGTATATATGGAACAGTATTTATTACTCTGTATTACTGCACTGTATAGATGGAACAGTATTTATTACTCTGTATTACTGCACTTTATAGTTGCATTCCTGTGAAGGTAAATGCTTTGCTGCTTTTCCTTGCTTATTAGACTGGGGCCTGGTGCTGTAGCACGGGATGAATGATAACATACTAGCCAAGCTGAGACATGCAATGGCTGGAGGTTAACTTTTACTAGAAAATGCATGTGACCCAATAGACCCATCTCTCAACTGTGTCTTGGTTGTTTCTTTTTACCGATCCACCCGCCCATCCCCTCACTTTGGTTACATACTGGTGTTGTTATAAGCAACATGCCCTCCTAATTAGGTTATTTGTTCTCCTTTCTTTAATTGAACTAGCAATGTACCTGTTTCCCTGTTGACTTATACTAAGGACAGCTTAGTTATTTAAAATATGTATCTACAGTTATCCTATTGGAAGTCTGGCTCTTTTTGTGACTTGGACTTGACTTGGACATGAAAGTTTATTTTATTAATTCTTAATTTTCTTCTTAGTTTTGTATTGGAAGTCTGTATTGTTTCTGAGTATCAAGGCAAATTTATGCCCTGTGTTGGAGGTGATTGCTACCAGCTTCCCCTTCAAGTAATGGTTTGCTACCTTTGGCAGCTTAGTGTTAATGCATCCATGATCTGTAACACCATCTATGAGCTGTTCTTTGCTCCTCGATGTTTCAGATAAATAATACCATCTATGAGCTGTTCTTTGCTCCTCGATGTGTCAGATTTGCTGGATTTGTTTCTTAACTTTACTTGTAAGGGGAAGCAAATATATGGCCTTTTGATGGGTCCTTATACAACGTATATCTTATCATTAAATCTGACCTTTGGTGATGTGGTTGATTAAGAAAGCTTCCTTAGTTAACTTCCTTGATGTTACAAGGTAAACAATAATCTGGTTGGGAGCTGATCGCTACTTTCATGTCTACTCAAAAAAACTCCACCAAGCTGATTTTTACCACTGCTTAATTTGCACAACAAGTTAAAATTTTCTCACTTAACTAATTCCCGCTTAATGCAGATGAATTTATTTCTAGAATGAGAAACTTGAATATTTTTTTTAGCGAAATTTACATTCATGATGTTAAACCTAGATATTCTGGGAATCACTTCCTATCAGGTTGAAAAGTGAAATATGCTTGTTGAAATATATGTCCCAGTATTAAAATGTTTGTATAAAGTCAGATTAGGAATAGGAAGTCTGTTAATAGTGAGAAAGAATTTTCAGGCTTTTTTGTTTAAAATGAGAATTACTTTCAATACACAGTCTATCATTTAGCTGGTCTTTCAGGTGTCCTTGTAGATTCCATTAAGGTCTGTGGCAGTTAGAATATTTCCCTTCATTTTGATTTAAGATTTTTAAAGAAAACCTGCCAAGACTGTCCAAAGAACACCTTAATTCTTTTGAGATATTTTAATCTAAATTGGTTGGAAACTTGCATGGATTTACTTCTATACAAATGATTAAGAAAACATGAGGCTTACCTTTTTTCAGACCACACAAGGCTAACTCCTATGTTTAATAGATGTCAACCTTACTGGTAGACCAGGTGGGTCTATTAGTACCCACGTACAATTCTCTCAATGACAGCTTCCCTGTTGAATGATCTGATCTAAATTAAGGCTCATCCCAGAATAATCTTGTTTCTCTAGAGGAAAAGAAAAACAACTCAAGTTTTTATGTTATTTATTTATTTATTTATTTATTTATTTATTTGTTCATTCATTGTTTCTGCCTTCCTGCCCCACTTAGCCCTCCAGCTGTTTCTCCTTGTTATGCCATCTGCACACCTTGGCTGTCCAAATTGTTTCTTCCTTCCTTTACAGACCACCTCCAATGTAACCCTACTACTGGGTGGTCCCCCAAATATACATTTAGTTGACCCTGTGGTATAGACATTTATAGTGTCTGGGAAATAAGGGATCCTAGGGGGGAGATATGGGCACCTTCCTGTGTGCACAGCCAATAAGAATTCCTAGCTCGGGGGAGTGGCATCTGCTATGATTTCACAGCATGCTGTCGCTCCCCCTGTTAAGTAGACCATTGGAGGACACCTGGCCTCTCCCAGAGTTACACAGGCAGCACTTCCCCCTTGATCCCTCTCCTTGGGATAAGGGACCTGGCCAATAGCTGTTTCATCGGGTCTATATTACCATGTCGAAAGACATATTCGCCAAACATGTCTTAATCGACACATTAATATTGACTTGCGTAAAACCCGAACGGCCGAGTCAGAGAATTTTTTCCCAGGGGAAAAAATTGCAAGGCTATTGTCGGGGATTTTCCATTTTCCCCACTGTAGCGTGATCTCGGAGTTGGTATGTTTAGTTAGGGGAGTGTGGGGGCACAGCCCCCCACATTGGGATGTTGAGGGGGCGAAGTCCCCCATTTTGTAGGGTTTAAAAGTGTGTTTTTTTCTATATGGCTGAGTAATTTTTTTCCCCTGGGAAAAAATTCTCTGACTCGGCCGTTCGGGTTTTTGACAAGTCGATATTATTATGTCGATTAAGATGTGTTCAGTGAACATGTCTTTCAACATGGTAATATAGACCCATCATGCACCCCCCCCCCACACCCACTGCAAAATATATATTCCAACTCCAAGATCACACTACAGTGGGGAAAAGGATACATTTCCTGATCCTCACTGTACTGTGATCTCTAGTTCAACGAAAGACCTCATTTTTGCGAATGCAACAGAGCATTCGCTAAAACGGAACTTGCACAAGGGAAGGATCAGCAATACAGGTCAGCCAAATCTCATTCGACAAGCTGTGGTTGTCAAAACTTCCCTTGACAATTTAAATGTAAATCGTGAGAAATGGGTAATCTGAAGAAAGATTTCTACTTGGGGAAATATACTGGACAGTATGTTGAAGACTAGGGCATTTGTTTGGGTAACTGAGTATTGCATATGTAGTCAATGTTTGTGCAGTATGTTGAAGACTAGGGCATTTGTTTGGGTAACTGAGTATTGCATATGTAGTCAATGTTTGTGGGTAAGTAAGAGTCTGGGCTAACTATAACCAGTTTAAATGTTTGAGAGTGGAACACTGATGAGCTCTGCATAGTAGATTTGCTGCAAATGTAGTCACTTTGATATAACATTGTTCAAGTTTATATAATTGACTAGAGAGAAGGTTTGTCAAGATTGGAGAGGAGCAGAGTAGGAAGGAGGGAGGTAGTTGCAATAGTTTTTTTTTTAGCTAAGTAAGTTAGGTGAGGTTTTGTCCAACATAATGATCCTCATTTATGTAACCCCAATGTAAGCCCCTACACCCCACTCTCTAAGTATAAAATTTCCATGGTCGTGCAAGTTCAAAAAAAAGGGAAAAGTAAAACCACAGAAACATTTTCCCTTTTGTCGGTGTTACATGAACACAGGGACAGAACCCACAACAAAAGCAAAATCCGTCATAATGAGATATCAGCAACACAACAGCTTGTTGTAAATGCCAACAAACATGATGTTGTAAAGCATCGCATTCATTCATGATTAAGAGGGTCCGACTGTTGAAGGCATGCAAGACTGCTAGAATGGACTGGTAAACTTTCTCATTGCAGTTTCAAGGATGAAGTTCCACTGTTGTCCAAAATATGTCTGGAACTCAAAACGTCGACTACTCATTTAGTAGAAAAGATTTTTGTGGGTCTAAAACAGAGTGAACAAATGAGTGAATGCTTATTTGAGTCAATCACACGTTTGAATAAAGGTTTTATACAGTATAAGTAACTAGGAGTATGCAAGAAAATGAGTATTTGACTTAAATGTTGGTGGCTGCAAAGATTGCGTTACAACAGGTAATGTGTATGTGTGGGTGTTCACTGGTTATGATTAATGTAAGAGCCAAACAAAGAGAAAGATGTAGTGTTGTGCATGTTGGGCATTATGTGTGTGTGTGTGTGTGTGTGTGTGTGTGCGTATGTGTGTGCATGCTTGTGTGTGTATGCATGTGTTTATGTGTGTGTGTGTGTGTGTGTGTGTGTGTGTGTGCGTGTGTGTGTGTGTGTGCGTGCATGCGCGTGTGTGTATGTGTGTGTGTGTGTGTGTGGGTGTTTGTGTGTTTGTGTGTTCTATGTCATTTTATATTATGTAATTGTACTGTTAGGGAAAGGGTTTTCTGTAACATAATAGATAGGGTTGGGGTTAGTGATGGGGTAGGGTTAAGGTTAGCACAAGGTGCTGCAGGGAGGCAAAGCATTTTTTTTGTATAATTTCAGTCGTACGAAGTAACTATGTTATAGTGTTGTTGGGGTCATTTTTTATTTTTTAGTAGAATTCTGGGTTGGGAAAGAAATTTAGTTAATTTTAAGTTAGTTTAATTAGTACATTTAGTTTCAGGAGTAGTTAGTTTCCTGGTGATGCCAATTTCTGATGGCCAGAACATTTTTATTTTTAATATTGTAGGGAATTTTCTTACTTTATAAGAGATTATCTCAGATTTGGGTCAGGGGTTAAAATAAAATAGGAGATTTTTTTTCTTTTTTATCATAGGTTTCATAGGTACGTACAAGGCTATTGATTTGTGATGATCTTAGAAAGCATAACTTTGCATTCCCATTGTAGTTTTTTTAGCCATTATATTTTATGTACAAATAACCCAGAGGTGGACCAAACAAGGACACATTGAGACATTTACTTGAAGCTACTTTCCATGAGTGCTAACCCAGACGAGTTCAAAGAACTTTCCATGAGTGCTAACCCAGACGAGTTCAAAGAACTTTCCATGAGTGCTAACCCAGACGAGCTCAAAGAATACCGGAGAGCAGATTATATGTTTTCTGTTGCTCTTTTTGTCTTACAAATATTAGTATTTGCACAGTGACCCATGTTTATTTGAGGTGCAAGGAGAAAACATACATGAATGTCTTAGTAATTTTAAAGAGAGAAATTAGCACATATACTTCCCACTGCATGAATTTAACCGTTTATTGAATCAACTGTTGTAATATCCTAAGTCTTCACGGTTGCCTGATTGTATAATTTTAGCTTCTGATTTCATAGAGTAAGCAAAAAAGTAACAAAACAGGTACATCACTTATATTTCTCTCCAAGATCTGTTAACTGTTTGTCAATCTTTATCTGTTTTATTGTGTTTATTTATAGCTATAGTGATTTCTGTTTATGCAATATCTCTTAATTTGCAGTGAAAGTTTCATATTCTCCATATTTATCATATTTGTCGTATGTCATGTGTGTTTTCTGTAGCATATGTTATGTCTGAAAGAGGTCCATGCTGAATCAGTCTACTGACCTTATAATCAGATATTAACAACTAACCACTTTGTTTGGTGCACTGACTTCAAAATGACCTTATAATATAATTAAAAAAGTAGTATTAATAGCTACAACATTTAGTAGATTTTATTTCTTCTGCTTGCATATTTGTACATTTACATGAACAAAATGACAATTGTTATACAGCCATGAGATGTTCTAACACTATTACTATACTGAATATTCCATTTAAGTGTTAAACCTTTCCAGAGTTTTAAACATAAATATTTATTTTACATTGGTTATTTATAACCTCACTATTCTTTGTCACTTTCTTGGTAGCTACATTTTCAGCATAGACTTCTTCTATCCCTTCCTCATGACATAAAGCAGTAAATGTTTTTAGCCCTGCTAATAAGCTATTCTCATCTATAAAAACTTCCTTTTTGAGTATATAAAACAAGTCCATGAGGATGGTTCCTGGGCACCTCTCACTAAAGGTGTACCAGATGGCCCACTGGGAGGAGGCCCTTGGGTAGACGCAAGGTATGTTGGTGAGATCTTATTTCTCAGTTTGTGTGGAAACACCTGGGGATCCCATAGGATGAGCTGGAGATTGTCACTGGACATAAGGAAGTCCATTCTGTCCTACGTACCTTCCAACCTCAAGGACAAGTAGTTTAGAAAATGGATATAAGTATAGAAGTGCAGATTTTTTTTGTAGGAGACTCACTGCTTGACAATCATCAGCCTTCCAGGATAAGAGACATTCCTTTTGTCCATTCTTTCCATGTGAAACAAAAGCAAGTCATTGTGGCTGATAGTCTGGCAGCCATCTGAGCTTTTTTTTTTTTTTTTTTTTTTTTTTTTTTTTGCTTAAGTCAGTATCCCACTTCCCAGTTTGGGCACCCTCATTACCGTAGGGGCCTCCCACACATTCCCATAACATGTACATGGATTTTGTCACCTGCAAGATTTTGGCTGACTAGGTAACAGCCACCTCTCCCCATCTCAGAATGGGTGAACCAATGTAGGTCACCTCCTACCTAACAGAGCTCTTCCACCACCCAAGCCGCTAATTAGACAAAGGTTATTTGGACTGTAGTTGTGATTTCTTCCCTCAGTGACACAGACGTTTACCTTTTGGGCATGTAGATTGATGCATGGATGAATTAGAGCTCTTTTGATGGTGGCTAAGCAGTCATATATGTATTATTCACAGTACAGAATATACTGATGCCATTGGAATTTGTCCGTTATTAACAATTCACCATTTCCAGGGCACTGGCCTGACGTGATGACCTTTCACCATCAGTAAAACAAAGAACAGTGAAAGACTTTTTTATATACTGAGACAGTGGTTGGTACCCAGTGAAAGGTTAATAGTAATGTTTCATCCTAAAAAAGATATTCAGGTAGCTTTTCAACTATTAAAGTACAATTACATTCTATTATTTTGGGTATATTTACAGGATTATACTCAGCAAGATCAAGAGCTGATCACCAGAAAATTACTCTGGCAATCATAAGAGCACAAACTGAAAAAAAAAATGTTTTTTTTTAGAAGAGGACAAGTCCCACCTACATCCCCCCAAATTATACACCAGCTCTACATTTGCACAACATAAAGGAATCCCTTCTTTCTGTCTCTCTCTAAATATGTCAAAACATTTTCTAAGGGACCACAAATCAAGTATAGAGAGGACTGTTAAATTCCAGAGTACCACTGTAGTTTGGATCAACTTCTTACTTCTGTTAGTAGTTTTTACCTATTTTATAATGATGAGTAGTTTCAGTTTTGCTCTTGGTTGCTTTAGTAATGTTTAATGTGTGGTATTGTATTCCTTAATATTTGACAAATATGCAAGACTTCATGTAAATATTTATCGTGCAACTCACTATGACGCCCACATGTCAACCCTTAAAATATGCAGGCTGGAAAGTAAAATGCCAACTTTAATCTAGTCAGTATGTGTATTCTTGTAATCCAGGGACATTACAGGCCACACTTATCAGTGTCCTGTGAAGTGCAGTACTATAACTTAACAAGGCAGGAATAAAAGGATCAGTATTCATGCTTCACATATTCATGCGTCACATATTCGTGCGTTACATATTCGTGCATCACATATTCATGCGTCACATATTCATGCTTCACATATTCATGCTTCACATATTCATGCGTCACATATTCGTGCGTTACATATTCGTGCATCACATATTCATGCGTCACATATTCATGCTTCACATATTCATGCGTCACATATTCGTGCGTTACATATTCGTGCATTACATATTCGTGCGTTACATATTCTTACTTTGCTTTTCATATACTTAAATCATTCCACCAATGTGCTAAACAAAGCTTTTGCCGTGTAATTTTAATACTGCGCTGACATTAACAATTTTTTCAGAAATTTCTCTTTTCACTCTTTCTTCATGATACTCCTTTCGCCTCACTTAATAATCTTGGAATAAATTAAATGCAAGTATAACACGATACATTTCAAGATGCACTTTTTTTTGTTTTGTTCCATAAAGGAACTTGTGCCATTATTTACTGCTAACGTTACTCTGCAATCCTCAAAGTGGTTTGCATAACAATCATCTTACCAGCTTGAAGGGCAAACAGCACAAAATTAGATTGCAGGGATCTCGGGTTGTTAGGACATTGTTGGAACGATTCAAGCAAAAGAATAATCTAACGAAGGACTACTGATGCCATCCTTGTAGCAGCTAGTATGTTTTTCTACTCTGAAATGCTTTAAACTTATTGAGGTAAGGCATTCAGTACGTTGGAAACGATAACTGTGCAAATGCCAGAACCAAGCTTTGCACCTTCTGATCCAAGGAATGGTATTATGTTAGCTTAGGAATGTCTAGAATGTTTACAAGATCCTGCTGCCTTGCTGATTAAAATCTGTGGTGCAAATGGATTGTTAAACACTGTGCAACTGTATGACAACTTTGTGATAGCAACAGCCTCTGCAGTTTTCTGGTCTCTAAATATATTACATTAATTTATTCCTTTTTATGTATCATTTTATATTTGTGTGTTCATTTTGTGAGACCTGATTTATCCTGTTCAGAGTCACTGGGGATCAGGAGCTTGTCCTTGCAAGCTGTCATCATAAGAAAAGAACCACTTCCTGATGGGATGCCAGTCTAGAATTTAATTAAGACAGTGAATCTAAGAGATGCAAAAGGTGACCGGACAGTTCATTTTAAATCTACTATGATACAATAAACATGGATGGAGAGCAAATGTTCATTCACAGAACTAACTGCAACAATTGTACCATGTCCAGAAATGATAGCAACACCAAATCTACTCGAGCTACACGCTCTAGGGATATAAACCTCAGCACAACAATGAATAGAACATGCTGGAGGTAAAGATTCCCTTTGCAAAGACTTCCCTTGCTATGGAACAAAGTCCCGATCTACATAAGACAGAGCCCCTCACTATCACTCTTCAAGAGGAACCTTGACGAGTGTATGGGTAAAAGAAAGTTCACACCAGGGATCATACCAACAGCTCTACTAGATAGGGGCCAAGGGTACTAGCTTCTAGATCAAGGGCCTAGGGAACTAACCAAAGGGGCGGTGAATACCACACAATGTGGCTGGGCTAATACATGCCTTCGGGCAGATAACCCAGTACCTACCTATGATCCTATGAACCTATAGGATTATCTCATATAAGCAGGCAACATATTTTTGATTTATCATTTTGTAGTTAATGCAAAGTTAGGTTTCAAAGTAGTAGCTAACTCCTTAGACTTATTGCAGTAGGGGTAGAACAAACAACTGATTTTATATACGTTTCCATGATGGCACAGTCTATATCGTCTAAGAGGAGTTCTAGTTAAAATGTAGTACATTTGATATAGATAAGATATTTTAAGTATATCTGCCCACTTAAATGGCCTGAAACACATTGACATATTTAAGTATTCTGTGGTCAGGCATGAAATGAAAAAAGAGAAGGTTTCTTTGCCCTACGAAAATTCCATTCTCTCTCACCATCCCACCAAGAGCATTAACTTAATAAGGGGAATATTATCGATTTGTCCACTTTTACTGTGAAATGAAAAAAGAATGGCATGACCATATCACAAAAATGGTTCCACTGTGATGACACTTTCTGAAACAAAGTGTATAGAAGAGAAGAGCACAGCTGCCTAACTAACCTTACCATAACAGGAGATGTTTGAATGGTCACTGCTGCAGTAGCCAAAGCTATAGGGGTTATATCCTGCATAGTTTATAACAGCTAGCCATCTGCAAAAGCTTTAGGGTATTCCACACACCCAAACTGTTAGCCAGCTCTAGCTGTGTGCACTAAAGAGATAGGTTTGGGTGCCAAGCCCTTCAGAGTTTTCATGCCACTAGAGAGAGGGAGGCTGAGCCCTGATACGATGATTCTAGGTACAACAAAAATAACTCCCCCCACACCCTAGCACAAACACCCCCCAAAAATAAACAGGATGGAAGGAGGGAGTGGCTACTACAGCAGAGATCATTCAAACATCTACTGTTGTGGTAAATCTGCTTACACAACTGTATTGTGTTCCCTCATATCAATGACTGCTGCAGTAGCTGAAGCTATATGGGAAGATCACTATAGCTTACAAGTTCTGGGAGATGTAGAAGTATGTATAGGGTAGTAATTTGCTGCTTCTAGAATACTTCTAAAATTCCATAGATGAGGCCAAGGTCTTGGTAAAGTGGGCCTTGTCCCTGCCCAGAAAAGTTTTGTTGAGGTGAGTATAACAGAAGTTAATAGCCTTAGAAAACTATTTGGAAATAGTTTGTATTAACAAAGGTTTTCCCTTCTTCTTATCTTCACAAGAAATTCAAACAGATCTGGAGATATGAAAGATTTAAATCTGTCAATATTCTGCCTGACTTCTCAGTGGACCTCCAAGATATGGAGTATCCTTTCTCCCTCATTTTTAGGATCAGTAAAGAAAACAGGAGAATAAATAGTTTGGCTTAAAGTAAACTTGGATGGCACTTTAGGCATTAAAGAAAGTCGAGCTCTCAAGGAAACATAGTTTCTGTGGAAAATGAGATAGGGTTGACTCACCATAAGTGCATGCAGCTCAGATACTCTTCTTGCAGAGGTCAGAACAATCAGTAAAACTGTTTTCCATGTTAAGAACCTCAAGTCATGCATATTAGCGGATTTGAATGCAGCCAATGTTAGCTCCTCTAACACAAAATTAAGATCCCAAGAAGGGGCCACCACATTTCACGAAGGCCTCATAAGCAAAGCCCCTTTTCAAAAACATTTTGACATTAAAATTCACTGAAAGAGGAGGATCCATGGGCAGACATGCTGAAATGACCAATGAATGAATCTTGATGAAGGAGTAAAAAAGGTCATAGAAAATCAACTCATACAAATATTGTAAAAATTAAAGAAACACTAGTCCTGAACGGGTGCTGGTTATGTTGTTGGCACCAACTAAAAAATCTTTACCATTTGCTAATATACGATGTTCTAGTAGCGGCTTTCTTGCCTCCATTAGTATCTGCTGCATGTCCTTAGTAAACAGGTACCTAAAGGAAGTCAAGTCCCTATCATCTAGGCAGTGAATTGAAGTTGATTGGAGTTGGTGTGCATCAAACACCCCTAATTTTGTGTGAGTGAATCCATTCAATGAGGGAGCTTGTAGTAATTGTTCTTGGCCATTTTCAAAAGAAGGGATAACCACAGTTATCTGGCTCAGAAAGGAGCCACCACAATAATCTTGGGGGATTCCTTCGGAATCCTCAGATGTAACCTGGATATCAGTGGAAAGGGTGGAAAAGCATACAGAAACATTCCTGTCCAAGGAAAAGGCATCTGTCTTCCAGGCCTTCTTGCATGGAGTGCTAGAGCAGAATATTGCTAGCTGATTATTTACAGATGTGGCAGATCAGATCAGTCTACTAGAAGAACTCCTCACAGATGGATCAAATCTTGGAAGACACCCTGCATATGTGAGGGTCTTCCCCATTCTGGTCAGCTTCTCTGCCACACAGTATTGCTCTGATGGAATGTAGGATGCCTGTAGAGTGAGACTGTGCTGTGAAGCGATATCCGAAGCTAACATAGCTAGCCTGCAGAGAGGGTATTAGTTGGTTCGTTGATATACCAAATATGATTCAGAGAGTTGAGTGCCTTGATCATTGCAAGCATTTCTTTTGTATTTGTGTGCTTATATCTGTCCAAGGTACCCCCACACTGTGCACTATTATTCCTCTTGAAACTGCTCCCCAAGCAAAGCCCAAGGTGTCAGTGATGACTGACTGCTTTGGAACAGGAAGAGAGAAGTGGAGATCCAAATTTAGAGATATTTGCAGTCGCAAACAAGTAATTTCTCTTCTGATAAACCCCATCAGTGAGATTTGAAAAGACAAAGAATGTTTATGCTGGGATCATAAAGACTTCAGATATATTCTCTCTCTCTCTCTCAAATGGGGTCTTGCCAGGGTTATCATAAGAATTATAGTTGCCATGAGACCAAAAATCGTGAGGTATTCCCTTACAGTGGCCAATGTCTGAGTGGAAAACCTTAACAATAAACCTAGATCTAGATCTAGTGTTCCTGTGGAAGAAAAGCTGTTTGAATTGAAGTGCCTAGGTAACACCCCAGGCACACAATCCTCTGTGAAGGAGTCAAAAAGGACTTTTGAATGTTCTCTTAGAATTCCAGCTTGAGTAAGAGATCTCTCACCCAAGTGATAGATTCCTGGCCCTTTGAAAAAGACTCTGCAAAGGTGAGCAAGTCATCTAAAAATGAAATAATATGGATACCATGTAGCCTGCAATGACCTATAACTGAAGCTAGACACTTTGTGAACACTCTTGGTGCAGTGGATAGTCCAAAGGGTAAATCAGAGAAATGACAATGTGATCCAGACAGACAAAAACATTAAGAAGCACCTTAATTCTGAATGAAAAGAAATGTGATGATAAACATCTTTTAAATCTAGTGTTACCAGGAAGCAGAGGAAACAGAATGTGAGGTGACAGCATTTTGAACTTAGGCACTATCACAAACAGGTCTAAGAAAGAAAGATCCAAAACTGATGTGGCAAGCTGTGACAACCGTGTCCTGGCCCAGCAATCAAGGAGCCTCAATCCTCACCACCAACACCAGAGAGGTTGCCTCATATAAGAGGAAATGATAACAAATACACACAGTAAAGTACAATTTCCCTTAAGTGCACACAGAGATCACAGTCAGTCTGGGACTGGTTGTTTCCTTGCTCTCCAGGTCCCCAATAAAACTCCCCACTGGCACAGCTATAGGATCCAGATCTCAGCATAGATGGCAAGCAAACCTCCAGTACCCTCTCTGTCCCACCAGTGCTTCGTGTCCCTGCCCAGGTAGTTGACACGCCACACACACTTTGAGTTAAGTATTTATACAACTTCACAGACACTGCTGAGAAAGGCTGACACAGATTCTTTAGCTGTGCCCCTTTACCTAGACTATACAGTAGTAATTTCTGCCACCACCAGCTAATACTTATCAGCTGCCCAAAGGCCCTTGAAAGGGTGTCCAATTATTACTGTGCAATATTATTATCCAGTTGGTAATGTGACTATACAGTCTAAGGCTTATTAAAGGGGCTTATTACAATGAACTTTATAAATATGCAATATACTCTAGAGCTCACTTATCTCTACACAAACCAGCCACAGGTAAAAGATTTTAAAATATTTAATAATAAATAATTAAAAACACAAGACAATACTACTACACCACAGTGATATCTAAGAGTTCAGAGATCACACAGAAACGTAAAACAATACAGTAGGAAAGTTCTTGTATAACAGAAAAACACTTGTCTAACTTTCTTCTAAGTTCCTAGCTATTACTATAAGAAAACATACTTCTAAGACATTACTTACATAAGACAACAGGCAGAGTGCTAATAAGTTTGATATCAAAATCAAAATCTCACAGTCTCTCTCTGAACAATAGTTTTTAAACTCACTAACAAACATCTTTGCTAAGGCTCTCCCAAATTACATCATTTTGACACTTAGGTTTTCCCAGCATACACATTACATAATTTTGACACTTAGTCTGGAGTTTCCAGGCAAACAAACTGCATTATTTAACAATCTAACACCTGCTCAGGAAACTACAACAATAAAAGACATTTCACATGTACACTCTAGCAATTATTCCTTAAGTTAAGACAATAGAAAAAATGTGTTCAGTCACCCGCTTCGGCACCACTATTTAGATAATTGTAACTTTAAAGAACATTTGAAATGCTTGGCTTAGTTTTCCTTACAGCAGATGGCAATGTTGCTACAATCTTGAAGTTCACATTTTACAGTGTTTTCTTTCATTTAAGAACACAAGCCTGTATTTTACACACACACACACACACACACACACACATATATATATATATATATATATATATACAAATGATAGAATTATGCATCAAATTCTATTTGACTAGGCTGGCAACCTTCGCCCATCTTTTCCCAACCTTCACACAAGCATCTACTATGCTTCTCTATGCTACATCTTGCAACTCCCACTCTAATATCACCCACCCCATTCAACTACTACCTTTCTCTCCACTCCACTAACTACCTTGATTATAGCAAGCTCAGATGCTCATAAGCCTAGTACTTATACAGCAGGAACTTCTTATTTTACCATTTGTTAATGTCTGTTATGTACTTCACAGATAAAGATTCTAGTTGTCTACTGATGTACTATGTTCTTCATCTGTAAATATGTTGTAAGTAATTGCTATGTTATATTGTTAATCGCTATGTAATCCAATGTAACTATTGTCTGTTTATTTTAACTGTGGAGCTTTTCTCCCTGGGCCTCTGCTGAAAATGGACCTACATCCAATCGGACACTTCCGGTCAACAAATTTAAAATAAAATAAAAAATAAATAAATAAATAAATACTAAAACATCCTTGAAAGAAAAAACTTTTCCCAAATTGGGAAGGCAAAAGTGGTTCTATCACTCACTGGATAAGCATGTGATGAAGGTCAGGTGGAAATAAAAGAGTCTTGTCTAATGGATGAGGAATAAGCAACTGGCAAGGAGGAATTTCCTCTCCCTACCATCTGTAACATTGATGAATAATCTTCAGAACTCATCTGTCTGAAACTATCTTTTGCCAAATAAAAAAGTGGATGTTATTACTTTCTGGAAAGGAAAATGGACTGCAGTGGTGGGAGGAAGAAACAGGGGCTTAAATAGTCAAACTCACTTGTTGGACCATCCTTGGTTTTGGTGGGGTTACTGAATTCTTTTTGGAACACCTTTGCTATTTTGCCAAAATTGGATGGGAGGAGGGGGGGTTAGATATCCCTTAAAAATCTGAAAAGGAAGTGCAGAAAAATCTTTGAGATTCCCTGAATTAATTTACCAGTTTCACCATCCTTTTTGATCTTAAAAAAAGGAACAAAAATGAATTTCTATCCAAAGGAGGAATTAAAATCCCATTATTGACATCCTCTTCTCATGTGAGGTTCTGGGAATACCGTCAGGCAAACTTCCTCACAACAGTGCCATAGGCCGTAGCCCTGGGAGTATTATCAGCACAGTCATATGCATACTGCAAAGAGAAAGCAGTGACTACAAACATTCCTCATACCTTCACAATTAGTCAGAATAAACATTAGCATATGAACCCGACAATTTAAAATTTAAGTTGCAGAAGGATATACAGTTTCCCCATACCCATCAGTAATCTCCCCATCCTTATCAGAAAGAGTATGGTAGTAATAAGCTAGCTGTTTAGTAGCTGAAGCATTAACTAAAGCTACAACTGCTGGGTCAGATTTGGGAAAAATGTACCAAAACTTAAAGACTGAGGAAATTTGTACATCCTATCTGCCATTTTAGGGGCAGTAGGCTGACTCTCAGGAAATTACAGACAGAGACACACATCCTCCAAAGTTGACAGAGCTGGAGGAATTGGTGAAGATTTGGTAATCCCTTCTATAACAGCTCATAAAATTGTCTGCAGGATGAGAAACCTCCCTGTATCCCCACTGAAATACTAGTACATTCTGGAAATAAGTCTCAGAGAGAGAAGAACTCCAAAAGGGAGAATCAAAAACCAAGCTCTCCTCAGAGTCTAAATCAGAAAACTGAGGGGAAAGTGCTGTATCTGCCCCATCATCTTCCTGTTCAGATAAAAGGTCCATCTTTCTTTTGCAAGAAAGCACTTAATAGGAAGGATCAATAGCCTGAATTAAATCCTGAGCTACACTCAGTAAATTACTTCTGTCTAAGGAAGTTTGTGGAGGAGTAGATACGTGTTTAGTTTACTGTTTCTTATGACAGAAAAAAATGGGGTCAGTTGTGTTTTAAATGGACTAGCAGCTTCCCCAAGGATGGGCACAACATTTTGGCAAAACAGAGAAGTCTTTCCTGTTCCCTCTCCCAAGACTGACAACAGTGGTTCTCCCTTGCCCACCGAGGTGACCCCAACAGCCACAAAGGATGTGGTAACCCCTGGTCCTTAGTGGCTGTAGGCGCTACAACAAAGGTATCCAGGATAAATGATGACAGGTCTGAGTAAAACAAATAGCCACAGCACAGTCACCTCCCTTCGATTGGGTCTGAGTAAAACAAATGGCCACAGCACAGTCACCTCCCTTCAATTGGGTCTGAGTAAAACAAATGGCCACAGCACAGTCACCTCCCCTTGATTGGGTCTGAGTAAAACAAATGGCCACAGCACAGTCACCCACCTTTGATTGGGTCTGAGTAAAACAAATGGCCACAGCACAGTCACCTCCCTTCGATTGGGTCTCAGGTAAAACAAATGGCCACAGCACAGTCACCTCCCTTTGATTGGGTCTGAGTAAAACAAATGGCCACAGCACAGTCACCTCCCTTCGACTGGGTCTGAGTAAAACAAATGGCTGCAACACAGTCACCTCCCTTCAAGTGGGTCTGAGTAAAACAAATGGCCACAGCACAGTCACCCACCTTCGATTGGGTCTGAGTAAAACAAATGGCCACAGCACAGTCACCTCCCTTCGATTGGGTCTGAGTAAAACAAATGGCCACAGCACAGTCACCTCCCTTCGACTGGGTCTGAGTAAAACAAATGGCCACAGCACAGTCACCTCCCTTCGATTGGGTCTGAGTAAAACAAACGGCCACAGCACAGTCACCTCCCTTCGATTGGGTCTGATGTAAAACAAATGGCCACAGCACAGTCAACTCCCTTCGATTGGGTCTGAGTAAAACAAATGGCCACAGCACAGTCACCTCCCTTTGATTGGGTCTGAGTAAAACAAATGGCCACAGCACAGTCACCTCTCTTCGATTGGGTCTGAGTAAAACAAATGGCCACAGCACAGTCACCTCCCTTCTATTGGGTCTGAGTAAAACAAATGGCCACAGCACAGTCACCTCCCTTCAATTGGGTCTGAGTACACACAAATGGCCACAGCACAGTCACCCACCTTTCATTGGGTCTGAGTAAAACAAATGGCCACAGCACAGTCACCTCCCTTTGATTGGGTCTGAGTAAAACAAATGGCCACAGCACAGTCACCCACCTTCGATTGGGTCTGAGTAAAACAAATGGCCACAGCACAGTCACCTCCCTTCGATTGGGTCTGAGTAAAACAAATGGCCACAGCACAGTCACCTCCCTTCAATTGGGTCTGAGTAAAACAAATGGCCACAGCACAGTCACCTCCCTTCGATTGGTTCTGAGTAAAACAAAAGGCCACAGCACAGTCACCTCCCTTTGACTGGATCTGAGGTAAAACAAATGGCCACAGCACAGTCACCTCCCTTCGATTGGGTCTGAGTAAAACAAATGGCCACAGCACAGTCACCTCCCTTCAATTGGGTCTGAGTAAAACAAATGGCCACAGCACAATCGCCTCCCTTCGAGTGGGTCTGAGTAAAACAAATGGCCACAGCACAGTCACCTCTCTTCGAGTGGGTCTGAGTAAAACAAATGGCCACAGCACAGTCACCCACCTTCGATTGGGTCTGAGTAAAACAAATGGCCACAGCACAGTCACCTCCCTTCAAGTGGGTCTGAGTAAAACAAATGGCCACAGCACAGTCACCTCCCTTTGATTGGGTCTGAGAAAAACAAATGGCCACAGCACAGTCAACTCCCTTTGATTGGGTCTGAGTAAAACAAATGGCCACAGCACAGTCACCTCCCTTCGATTGGGTCTGAGTAAAACAAATGGCCACAGCACAGTCACCCACCTTCTATTGGGTCTGAGTAAAACAAATGGCCACAGCACAGTCACCTCCCTTTGAGTAGGTCTGAGTAAAACAAATGGCCACAGCACAGTCACCTTCCTTCGATTGGGTCTGAGTAAAACAAATGGCCACAGCACAGTCACCCACCTTCGATTGGGTCTGAGTAAAACAAATGGCCACAGCACAGTCACCTCCCTTCGATTGGGTCTGAGTAAACAAATGGCCACAGCACAGTCACCTCCCTTCGATTGGGTGTGAGTAAAACAAATGGCCACAGCACAGTCACCTCCCTTCGATTGGTTCTGAGTAAAATAAATGGCCACAGCACAGTCACCTCCCTTCGATTGGGTCTGAGTAAAACAAATGGCCACAGCACAGTCACCTCCCTTCAATTGGGTCTGAGTAAAACAAATGGCCACAGCACAGTCACCTCCCTTTGAGTGGGTCTGAGTAAAATAAATGGCCACAGCACAGTCACCTCCCTTCGATTGGGTCTGAGTAAAACAAATGGCCACAGCACAGTCACCTCCCTTCAATTGGGTCTGAGTAAAACAAATGGCTGCAACACAGTCACCTCCCTTCAAGTGGGTCTGAGTAAAACAAATGGCCACAGCACAGTCACCCACCTTCGATTGGGTCTGATTAAAACAAATGGCCACAGCACAGTCACCTCCCTTCGATTGGGTCTGAGTAAAACAAATGGCCACAGCACAGTCACCTCCCTTCGATTGGGTCTGAGTAAAACAAATGGCCACAGCACAGTCACCTCCCTTCGATTGGGTCTGAGTAAAACAAATGGCCACAGCACAGTCACCTCCCTTCGATTGGGTCTGAGGTAAAACAAATGGCCACAGCACAGTCAACTCACTTCGATTGGGTCTGAGTAAAACAAATGGCCACAGCACAGTCACCTCCCTTTGATTGGGTCTGAGTAAAACAAATGGCCACAGCACAGTCACCTCTCTTCGATTGGGTCTGAGTAAAACAAATGGCCACAGCACAGTCACCTCCCTTCTATTGGGTCTGAGTAAAACAAATGGCCACAGCACAGTCACCTCCCTTCAATTGGGTCTGAGTACACACAAATGGCCACAGCACAGTCACCCACCTTTCATTGGGTCTGAGTAAAACAAATGGCCACAGCACAGTCATCTCCCTTTGATTGGGTCTGAGTAAAACAAATGGCCACAGCACAGTCACCCACCTTCGATTTGGTCTGAGTAAAACAAATGGCCATAGCACAGTCACCTCCCTTCGATTGGGTCTGAGTAAAACAAATGGCCACAGCACAGTCACCTCCCTTCGATTGGGTCTGAGTAAAACAAATGGCCACAGCACAGTCACCTCCCTTCAATTGGGTCTGAGTAAAACAAATGGCCACAGCACAGTCACCTCCCTTCGATTGGTTCTGAGTAAAACAAAAGGCCACAGCACAGTCACCTCCCTTTGACTGGATCTGAGGTAAAACAAATGGCCACAGCACAGTCACCTCCCTTCGATTGGGTCTGAGTAAAACAAATGGCCACAGCACAGTCACCTCCCTTCAATTGGGTCTGAGTAAAACAAATGGCCACAGCACAATCGCCTCCCTTCGAGTGGGTCTGAGTAAAACAAATGGCCACAGCACAGTCACCTCCCTTCGAGTGGGTCTGAGTAAAACAAATGGCCACAGCACAGTCACCCACCTTTGATTGGGTCTGAGTAAAACAAATGGCCACAGCACAGTCACCTCCCTTCAAGTGGGTCTGAGTAAAACAAATGGCCACAGCACAGTCACCTCCCTTTGATTGGGTCTGAGAAAAACAAATGGCCACAGCACAGTCACCTCCCTTTGATTGGGTCTGAGTAAAACAAATGGCCACAGCACAGTCACCTCCCTTCGATTTGGTCTGAGTAAAACAAATGGCCACAGCACAGTCACCCACCTTCTATTGGGTCTGAGTAAAACAAATGGCCACAGCACAGTCACCTCCCTTTGAGTAGGTCTGAGTAAAACAAATGGCCACAGCACAGTCACCTTCCTTCGATTGGGTCTGAGTAAAACAAATGGCCACAGCACAGTCACCCACCTTCGATTGGGTCTGAGTAAAACAAATGGCCACAGCACAGTCACCTCCCTTCGATTGGGTCTGAGTAAACAAATGGCCACAGCACAGTCACCTCCCTTCGATTGGGTGTGAGTAAAACAAATGGCCACAGCACAGTCACCTCCCTTCGATTGGTTCTGAGTAAAATAAATGGCCACAGCACAGTCACCTCCCTTCGAATGGGTCTGAGTAAAACAAATGGCCACAGCACAGTCACCTCCCTTCGATTGGGTCTGAGTAAAACAAATGGCCACAGCACAGTCACCTCCCTTTGAGTGGGTCTGAGTAAAACAAATGGCCACAGCACAGTCACCTCCCTTCGATTGGGTCTGAGTAAAACAAATGGCCACAGCACAGTCACCTCCCTTTGATTGGGTCTGAGTAAAATAAATGGCCACAGCACAGTCACCTCCCTTCGATTGGGTCTGAGTAAAACAAATGGCCACAGCACAGTCACCTCCCTTCGATTGGGTCTGAGTAAAACAAATGGCCACAGCACAGTCACCTCCCTTTGAGTGGGTCTGAGTAAAACAAATGGCCACAGCACAGTCACCTCCCTTCGATTGGGTCTGAGTAAAACAAATGGCCACAGCACAGTCACCTCCCTTCGATTGGGTCTGAGTAAAACAAATGGCCACAGCACAGTCACCTCCCTTCGATTGGGTCTGAGTAAAACAAATGGCCACAGCACAGTCACCTCCCTTCGATTGGGTCTGAGTAAAACAAATGGCCACAGCACAGTCACCTCCCTTTGAGTGGGTCTGAGTAAAACAAATGGCCACAGCACAGTCACCTCCCTTCGATTGGGTCTGAGTAAAACAAATGGCCACAGCACAGTCACCTCCCTTCGATTGGGTCTGAGTAAAACAAATGGCCACAGCACAGTCACCTCCCTTTGAGTGGGTCTGAGTAAAACAAATGGCCACAGCACAGTCACCTCCCTTCGATTGGGTCTGAGTAAAACAAATGGCCACAGCACAGTCACCTCCCTTCGATTGGGTCTGAGTAAAACAAATGGCCACAGCACAGTCACCTCCCTTCGATTGGGTCTGAGTAAAACAAATGGCCACAGCACAGTCACCTCCCTTCGATTGGGTCTGAGTAAAACAAATGGCCACAGCACAGTCACCTCCCTTCGATTGGGTCTGAGTAAAACAAATGGCCACAGCACAGTCACCTCCCTTCGATTGGGTCTGAGTAAAATAAATGGCCACAGCACAGTCACCTCCCTTCGATTGGGTCTGAGTAAAACAAATGGCCACAGCACAGTCACCTCCCTTCGATTGGTTCTGAGTAAAACAAATGGCCACAGCACAGTCACCTCCTTTTGATTGGGTCTGAGTAAAACAAATGGCCACAGCACAGTCACCTCCCTTCGATTGGGTCTGAGTAAAACAAATGGCCACAGCACAGTCACCTCCTTTTGATTGGGTCTGAGTAAAACAAATGGCCACAGCACAGTCACCTCCCTTCGATTGGGTCTGAGTAAAACAAATAGCCACAGCACAGTCACCTCCCTTCGATTGGGTCTGAGTAAAACAAATAGCCACAGCACAGTCACCTACCTTTGATTGGGACAAATAGCTTACCCTAGATGGAAAAGGCTATTTGCTTAACTTTTTCTTTTGTGGTTGGAGGAATGTCTGACCATGGAACAAACAGTTTGTTCCATAGTTAAGCCAAAATGGAGCCTCTTTCCTGTGGAAAAAGACAGCAAAGGCTGGCAAAAAAAAATAAAATCTTTAAAAGTCAGTTTTTCACACAGAAACACTTTAAAGGGCACTTTAAACACTTAGCCAGCCCCAAAAAGTAAAATACACACAATTACTCTACAGAAGAAATGATCACATAATTTGAACAACTTTTAAAATGGCATGTAAAAACGAGCATTCTTTTTTAAAAGTACAATCACTACACTCTCATTAAAACACAAACTTCTAGCTTTAAAATAACAACCCTAAAATGGAAAGTGTTAATAAACAAAATTTTATAATGGAAGGTTTTGTCCCCAAGGGGAATTTACCTGCCCAGCAAAGGAACAGCACAAGCCAACCATCAGTCCTCAAACACCTCAGAGTAGCGTACTCTTCAGAAGAAGGAAATGTCTGAAGGGCTTAGCACCCCAAACCTATATTTTCAGTCAAGGATTGGGTGTGTAGAAGGTGCCCTTAAGCTTGGGAAGCTGTTATATCCTATGCAGGATACAACCCGTACAGATTGGGGTACTGCAGCAGTGATTGATATGAAGAACATCCTGGGGGGGTCATTTTTGTTAATAAAAATTATACTCAGATGAGAAATAAGGGTGATGGTAAGAAAACCGCAAGGGGCATTGAGGTGGAGTGAGAAAATTGTTCGATTTAAGAAGGAAGATAAAATAGAAAGGGGGAGGTGACACCGATGGAAGTGAGAAGCAGAGGAAAGGATTTCATACAATTATAAATCTGTTCTTACTATAAAAATAAAAGAAAAATGTGGTTAATTTCTTTCAAGTACAGAAAAGTGCCACCAAACTGTTATTAACTGTGCTATGGTAGTCATTGTTATGCCACAGAACAGAAGATATACAAAGGTGTGTGTCTGGCAGGTGTCTGTTACTTCAGTGGTTTTCCTTATCTAGAATACTTAAAGCCCTTGGCAGTGTTGTTCATCGGATGAAACAAGGAAAGCTGCAATACATTAAATTGTTGCTTCTCGTCTTTTTAATTTTTTTTTATGGTATCAGGGAAAGCTGGTCCACTCTTTTAGGAAGGACATAATAACTGCACATTATAGCACAGTTATATCACTTTATTTCCTGAAGTAAGTTAATTATATGAAGTTGTCTTGAAACACTGACTTTTCTCTTGAAGCATCTAGACACTGTACCTTATAATGGTTGAACTGGAATCATTTCTGAATACCCTAATGCAAAACAGTGAAATATGTGCCACATTTCATTTGTAGAAGAAACCTTGAGCCAAAATAAGTTATGGTAAACATTATTTTCTATAAAAGTTATGGCACTGCCTCATTCTTTCTAACATATATTCAAGATTTTAACTTTGGCAAACATAGTACAGTAACACAGATTTTTTTTGTTTCCTCTACTTATGTGAAACTAAAGCCAGCTGTGTTACTTTCCTGTGTCACATCAGAAGCAACTTGTACAATCTGTTCATCACAGGCTAGATAAATCGTAGAATATAAAATGCTCCTAAAAATGCTAAGTGCTATGTAGTTATTTAACTGGTCAGGATGTTTTAAACAAAAACCTAGCCTGTCAGTATGAAGGAGAACTTCTTCATGGATGACTCAGGAGTAACCACTCCATTTGTGGTTGTTGTGCAAACGTGCTCTGTCTAAATATTTATTTATTATTACTTAGGTCTTTAACGAAGCTCATTAAGATGGGCAGAGAAAGCTGAACGAGGATTTCCTCGTACATGTGGGAGGAGAAAGGAAAAGGATGCGAGTGCAGACACAAACATTTAAGATCAGACATTCGACATTGTGGAAAAATAACACGCTATCAGCAGTTGTTTGTAGTACGTAATGTCCAAAATAAGAAGAAAGAAACAACTGTGCTTTGCTGCAAATGTTAAATCTCCATATAGGGAAGACCTGTTAGGAGGAACAACCATTTCTGAGTACTTATAACATTAAAAGACAAAGCAGTTTATTTATTTATTTTTTTTATGCAGAGCAGATTATAATTCAGGTAACATTAAATTACTACATATTTCCTGGCAGTATTATAAATGCATTTTATTTCTCACCACTATACACGAGCTTTGAAATGTTGCAGAATATTGTACAGGTGTGGTGTATTTGTTTGCAGGAGGAAGGTGTTGATAACTTGTTTATCAAAGTAAAATAATAAAATGTGTGTCTGTAGATTAGCTTTCATACTGACCTGCTGCAGGATAGTGTACATTCTGAATATCCCATAAAACATAAATCAGTTGCTTTCACATTTCACCTTCAGATGTGATTTCTTCATCAAACGCATCCGGTGAGGTTGATCTTCAGGTTTTTGTTAATTTTCATGCTCGACATCAGTAAACCATCTAGGAAATGCAATATTATTAAATAGTGCCAGAAAAAATGGAAAATTGTTTCAGTTGTACAGCTATCAGGTATGATAATTCATAATATAGGTAACTCAATATGTAACACACTTATCTCAGACTATGGGGGCACAGAAAGTCATCAATTTACCCTAACCTCATACAGGAGCGACCTTAGGTCAGCTGGTGCACTAGGCAAAAGAGCTCCACAGTGCCCCACCACCACATGTCCCAGTACCCCCATCCTGGTCTACCTACACCAAATAAATACTTGAAAAGTGACACTGCTATAGTGGCACCCTAGGCGGCCGCCTAGTTGGCCTATGCCTAAAGCCGTCTATGACCTTATAACATGAAATAATTTGCAGTAATGACATTGGTATGGTACAAAAAGTATGGTATGCTTCTCAGGTACCATCTTTTGTGGGAAATATTAAAATAAGGTATCTTTGCATGATATGGCAATTACTGAATCAAACATAAGCCTACAAATCTTTGTGATGATGAAAGACGTGCCTAGGAGTAATGTTCTGAATTTGCCAATATGCATTTATTCAGTGACTGCTACTTTATCCTGGTTATTATAAGTTATTCTGTCCATCTGATATCCCTTCGACTACATGTAGAAGTAAAAGCTATGCCCTATTATGGTTAACCTGGTAATGCTGTACTTAATTAATAAGAAAAAAATGTTTTTGTCATTTCCCACTGGTTAAAGTGTGTAGAAGTCAACTTAATGAAGAAGACTTGAACATCCTGTAGACACTCAGGAGAGGGATAGATAGGATACCGGGAAAGTTGCTTCAGTGGGTTGCTGCATTCAGTGAAAGCTCACATTTTGAGAATTCTTTCACTCCCTGGCAATGGCACCTTCAACTGCATGGAAGGGATATTTGTAACTTTCATTACTCAGTTTAATTATATAAAAAAATGTCTGCAAGAGTTCTTTTCAGATGACAGCTGTGTCAGGAAAACAATGAAAGAAAGAAAACTCTTAGCTGGCAGCACTGAATGTGGTGAGGGAGGAGACATGCAGCTCAACCCTGTAATGGGACAACATGCTGGTATCATGCAGGAAAATAACAAATGACGTTGTCAACGTATATGTTACTTAAGCTACAAGAACAAGGAATGCATGTCAAATGCAGTTTCAAAGGGTAATTATTGCCTCCTTCTTTAAAGTGTATGTTATTTAATGTAGTTCAGGAAGGCCAGTTTCCTTCCATAATGGTAGTCTTGTGAAAACATTATCTCCATACAAGTCCTGATGAAGAAAGTAAGAACAGGTGAGTACGATTTTACCTGCCAAAATGAGACTGAATGCATGTATTGTCTTTCGACTACTAAAAGTATCTGTAACTTAGCACTTTAACATGTAACTGAAAAGAAAAATAAACATGCAAATGTGTTGAAATAGTTGCTGTCTAAGGGATGTCAGTTACTCTTTCACAGCCATGCTTTTTGTCTTTCTCTCTCTTTTTTCTTCTGTCATCTCTACGTCTTTATCCATCTCACCTCTGTGTTAAGCTGCCAGAAACTCTAACTGGTCTGTCTTCCTTGCTGCCAGAACACACAAAGAAATGTGTGAAGGAGTAATTTATGCAACAATAAGCAGGGGTACACCTTTCTTTAATCTGTTTCCTCATTCCTCAGAAAAACATTTCTCATTGCCTGGAGAATGTTCAGAAGGGACAGATAAGATAAAGGCATGCTGTTAACAACTATCAGAGTTATCTATATATTTGATAGGTCTCTTTCGAAAATCATTTTGAGCATGTAGAATGCCTAGGTACCGATAATTTAAATATGGAAATGATAAAAAAATACTTGCACAAAGGAAAAAGCTCTTTACTAAATAGCTGCATTGCCTCAAAATACCTGCTTGCATGCGCATAGCTGAGAGTATGTTTATTTTTTATTTCTCTAATTTGTTTGTTTATTGTGCGTGTGCATGTGTGTGTGTGTGTGTGTGTGTGTGTGTGTGTGTGTGTGTGTGTGTGATTTGTAAAAAGGTCTTGCTTTTTATTTGCACTACAATGTAATTAAGTAAAAATATAAAATAGTAAATAAGAAGTCTCAGTAGTCAGGAAACATTGATTATGTTTAGTTGACAATACGTAGTCTCTTAGAAAAGAATACAATTTCTCACAAAAGACATACATCACTGTCTAATGCACAGTATGTATATTTACAGTGTAACAAAGTCAATGTTTATGTGAAAAAGAAAAATGCTATTTTATTTTATGCAGTATCTAGGGACAGAAAACCAGCTTATAAGCGATGTTAGCAATTCATGAAGTAGTGATATGTGTTAATAATAATATGCTATCACTCATATTTTGACAAGTATTTTTAACATCCTAAGATGTGATATATTGTTAATTTTCTTTGCATAATTAAGACATATTTATAAGCATTGTTGTTAATTAATGATGCCTAGTAGTTTTAGTTAAAAAAACATTAGTGCTGTCTTTTATGTTCAAGGGCATTTGGTTAACATTATAACTATAGCAAGGCTATCACTTCATCTGGATAATACAGTGCATTCCTATACCAGATATTCTGCTTTCACACCTATATCTGGACTTTTGAAAAAGGAGTTTCCAAAAACAGGAAACATTCTTCCCTGAATATGTAGCCTTACAGTCAGAAAACTGTGAGTGGTGGTGCGCGGTAGTGTTGTCGCCTGACAGTAAGACGTTGGCCTGTTCGATTCTCAGCTAGAGCGTCTTCTGTGTGGAGACATGCGTGAATAGGCGTACATTCGTTGAAGGTTGTGCGTCAGGGCCGGCAACTCGGCACGTAAAAATCTGCTGCCAATCATTAGCGGACCGGAGCTCCGCTGTGGGGACCCCTAACCGGGAAAAGCCGAAAGACACAACAACAGTTAGAAAACTGTGAGTAGGCAATTGTCTTAAAATTAGTGTTTTATGCAAGAGTGAAGCCTCCTGCAACTCTATGAGGTCTTATGCTCAAGAAATACCCTGCTACCTAAATTATCATCTGTGAGTTGTCATTACTGAGAGACATGGGGGAGAAACAAACTAATTCAGGTTCTGTAAAACAGAACTGGAAACCATCACATATCGGGTTGCTGGCTGTGATGCATTAATGGCAGAGGGCCTATATACTGAAAGGCATAATAATGTGGCAATACTATTGCACTGGGGATTGTGCCAACATTACAATACAGAAGTAGCTGAGAAGCATTGAAAAGATGAGCCACAAAACATTATAGAGAATGAATGAAGTTTATATCACACGGGATTACTCATTGCCAACAGTTCAAAAAACAGAAGTAAGAAAACCAGATATAATAGTCCATGAAAAATAAAAGGCAAACATTGTGTACAGAGACACAAAGTCATAAAATGAAATGATTTGCAGGCATGAATGATGGCAATGTGGTAGAAGGATATCCAGACAGTTCCAATAGTAGTAGGAGCATTAGGTTTCATAAAAAAGAATCTACAGTCCTATGTAGATATGTTACCGATACATGTAACTCTATTCGGACTACAGTAGGAGTCAGTTTTGGGCACACTGTGGGTGCTGCGACAAGCACTTTTGGCTAACATCAAAGATTTAAACAATATTAATTTTATGAACGTTAATCATATTTTGACTCAGGAATGTGGTCCATTCCCATTAAAGTACTAGAAACCCAAAACAGACTTGGAGAAATAAAACTAAGAGAAAAGGGAAATGTTTTCTTTTTTTTTTTTTTTTTTTTTTTTGCTCAAACCCCCCACATGTGGATACCTTTCTTCTGTGGATTGAGAGAAAAGCAGATTTTTCAAAACAGTGCTCCATTCTGTCTGTCTGACTTGAACACTTTAATTTCAAAAGAAGACATTACACCCTCTGAAAGATAATTTAATACTCTGATATTCAGCAACTGTCATAAACTATATTTTGTAGGTAAAATACTCTATGAAGAAATAAGAAATGAACAGATACAAGCAAATCCTTTAAATTGCTGACTGTGTTACACTGAGGATGAATGTAACATGACATGATTGTGAGAATTTAATAAAAGTATATTTCGCTGCAGAAAAGTGCTTATATATACCGATTGTACTAGACCGAAATGCACAAATTATTTTGTAGTATAAAGCATTTCAGTGAGATAGTATACAATTATTACTGCAAGTATGAAGATTATATAGTATTTTTATAGAGGGGTGTTCATTTCTTGCATTTTCAATATTCTAACGTCGTCTTGTTCTCTTTTCAACTTGTAATGAATTCTGGAATACCCATAGTAATTGAAAACTTATGATAAAATGAAATCCAGTCACAGGGTTGCAATCTTTCCAAAGAAACCTACACAAAATGATATTGTTAACATATTTTATTTTCATATAACAGTATATTCACAAATTATACCCTTTTGTACACTAATACAAGCGTAGAGCTTAAGAGTAATATTTATAGTCATTGCTTCACTAAACGCTGTAGTCTTTACTGTGCTATCTTTAGAGACAGCTCTGTGTAATAATACCACAGGATATCAGACATCCTCACATTAAATGTTATTATGGATACTTGTTTTTTTGACAGACAGTATATGTACCTACTGAAATAAAGTAACAGCCCTTATTTACAACTATGAACAACTAAGTAAAGGCCTAACTTGTGACAGACTGGTAACTCTCCCTAAAGTTTAGTATTATCATAATTATTTACAATCTGAAAGGTCTGTGTGTCTGTCTTATTACTAAACACAATTAACGAACACAGTTCAGTCAAGATGTGGACACGTGAATCTCTGAGACTGGCAAACAAAGAAGCATTCTAGATTACCAGGAAACCGCTCTTTATCACCATTTCTTTTTTATGTATCTATTTATTTTATTTATTTATTTATGTATTTGTTTCCATGAAGCTGTATACCCTTAAAGAGAAGAACACCTCTCAACTATCCCTGATTCTGCCTCATATTTTTATCTTGTCCCTCATATTTTTGTCCTGTCGCTCTTAAATTGTTTGATTTTCTGGTAAATCAGTGAGGATTACAGTCAATAATGGCAGACATCAGAGTTTCTTATTTACTACTGTGAAGAAAATGCATGTTGATTCAAAACCTGTTCTATTAAGCTTTTAAGTGACTTAGAGTAACATTTTAAAAAATTGTCCCAGATTTTGGGCCTTTGTCCTCCCATTTTTTGGGGGGCTTTGCCAAGGATTCTATAGCAAAGAAGTTGAGCGCTATGAGGGGAAGCTGCCATAGTTCAAAGTTTAAGTTTATGCTGACATCTAAAGCCTAATTATATGAGCAGATATGTACCAGACTGACAATAAACTGTTCTTTGCCTTTTAAAAGTAGTCATATGTGTGTGTGTGTGTGTGTGTGTGTGTGTGTGTGTGTGTGTGTGGGGTTCTATTATAGGTGCTCATGTGTTCGTAGCTCGTGACACACTTACTCGCTGTCACGTGCTGCATATGGCAAGTGATCTAACTCCTTCTAGCTTAATCTTAGTTAATTACCCAGCCCTCCCAATACTTAAGCCCACTGAATGGTGTAGCCTGATCAGAACCCTAAATCTAACAATAAAATTTCTATCTGTTCCCTAACCCTAACCATGGCACTCCCCTCCATAGCCCTAAAGTCCCTAATCTCTCCCTAACCCAAAACTCCACTCCCAGTCCCTAAACATAAAGCTGCCCCCAAACCTAAATTCCCCTCCTAATTATTGCCTAAAATCCTAACCTACACTTGTCCCTATTGCATCAAGACAGCTGCCAGACTTACTTTACTCAAACTCAAGTAGTGTGTTCAATTCCCCTCTTTACACGTTGCTACCCCTCTTCCAGATTCTGCCAACCCTCTCGCCTAAACATGATGTCCCTGGCTGTGAGACAGAGGTCTTCATGCACCTGGGACTTGAACACTTGTTGTAGAGCTATACACACAGGTGTGTGTGTGTGTGTGTGTGTGTGTGTGTGTGCATGCATGTGTGCGTGCATTTCTGTGTGTGCGTGTGTGTGGGTGTATGCATGTGTGTGTGTGTGTGTGTGTGTGTGTGTGTGTGTGTGTGTGTGTGTGTGTGTGTGTGTGTGTGTGTGTGTGTGTGCGCGCGTGCATGGGTGTGCGCACGTGTGTGTGTGTGTGTGTGTGTGTGTGTGTGTGTGTGTGTGTGTCTGCGTCTGTGTATGTGTGTGTCTGTGTAGGGTGTGTATGTGTGTGTGTGCGTGTGTGTCTGTGTAGGGTGTTCATGTGTGTGTGTGTGTGTGTGGGTGGTGTGTGTGTGTGTGTGTGTGTGTGTGTGTGTGTGTGTGTGTGTGTGTGTGTGTGTGTGTGTGTGTGGTTATGGCCATTTAGTTCACTGATTTTCCAGTGTATAAAATAAGGAAAAGGAGTACATGAACAGATTTATTTTTTAAATAAAAAGATCTCAATTTATTTAATTTTTCAGTATGAAAGGCAACTGTGCTAGGGAGAAGCTTACCACCCCCAAATCTGTAGATTGAGATTTTGAGGATTGTTTTTATGCAACATAGTGATAAAGACTGAACTACAAATAGCATATGAAAATGTTATTATTCCATATTGTTGAAGTCACATATTTGATTTAACAAAACTTCAGTCTCTCTAACAGCTTGTTAAAATCAATAAGAATGCAACTTTTGGGGGGCTTTATCCATTCATCATAAAATAGTTGAAATACTTCTTGGAAAGGGCAAACAAAACACTGTAAGGAGTCCTGAAAAATCAGTGTTACAAAGCATTTTCTGATGCATTTTTGCCAGATTGAGTGCATTCAATACGTAGATTAAAATGTTTCACAGTAACAAGTGTACCAATCCAGTTCAATTGAACATATGAAAATGCTGTCAGTAGTTATTTTGTAAAAACTGTATTTTAATAAATTTAATCAGAGAAACAGACAAGTTCTGAAAGTTAACACTTTTTTGAAAATATTTTTATTTTCTCCAGGTTAAGCTTGGATTTTTTGTGGTAGATAATTTTGTTTCATCAAGGAAATAAAGAAACGTCAAGCTTTCAGGCCTGCAGAAAACTAGTCTACATTACTGTAAACATAGCTTTCTCAAACACTTTAAAATGCTTGATATTTATGCAGCAGAGTAATTACTTCCCACAAATATACTCCTGTTCATTTTGTGTGCCACTTTTTCGAATGAAGCCTATTGTGGTAAAAGGTTAAGCAGGCTAGACGAAACTTCCCTATCCATGTCAACATGCCCAGATCATCCTATGCAATCCCAAAACATTCCTAGGGCCTCTGAGACTTATAAACCCCTGGCATGTTCTGGGTCTACCCCGGGACCTCTTCCCAGGAATCTATTCTTAGTACACCCCAAACCAAATGGGAGGTCTTCAAGGGACATCCTCACTAAGCATCCAAACTATCTGACAGTGGTCAGTGCAGAAGAGCACTGTCTCTTGTAATGTCCTTCTAGTACCTTCAGACACAAAACAGCTTTTTAAGACTGGTTTACATTTTTCATAATGGATGTTCAGGATGAGATGTGTCTGGAGCATTTCTCCCCAGGCCTCCACTGAAAAATGGCTTAGTTCCAAGTCAGACTTTTCTGGTTAACAAATGTTAAATAAATAAATGTTTATTTATGACGCTAAATTATATCAAGTTTTCTTGCAGCAAACAAGGGGGAAAACAGAAAACAAATCTATTCAACAGGTTCTGAAGTTCAGTTCACAATAGCGTAATTCTGCATGTTGACATTTCCAAAGCCAAAAACATTTAAAGAGTTTAGGTTTATATTTTCAGAATTCTTTTCCATTAGTATTTAACACAAGTGGAAAAAAAATCTGTGGTATCCATCAAAGTCTCAGAAAACCCAGTATGCAACCTATACTGGGTCAAAAACAAACCAAGCAGAAACTCCACAGTGTGAAGGGTGTGAGGTTCACTCCTTGAATTATGTTATCCCCCTAGTTCACTGATAAAAATTGAACTGTAAAATATGTATTACAAAATAATAAAATAGTAAGTAGTCCACGGTTGAATTAAAAATGGAATATCCTTTATTAAAACACACAAACAAGCGATCTTAGTTGAGTATAATGACAAGCATTAAAGACATTCATTAATTTATATATAATAAAGTTATTTGGAGCAAGGGACTGGTTACAGAGGGTGGTTCTGTTAAGAGCAATAAAAGCATTAAACTCATTCCTTTAACCAAGTCCCCTTCCCCCTTAACACCATAGTGTAAACTGAGACTGTGCTACCTTAGAACTGAAACTTAAAAGCTAGACAAATTAAAATATATATGAACAACTTATTAAGGCTAACCTACTAATCCAAACTTTATTATTTAAGAAACCAACTCACTAACAAAATGACTAATTAACTAACAAACAGATCACCCACTAGACATCTATCAGAATAAATATTAGTAACTTATAAGAGTATTAGTGTTTAACACAAGGCGACAGTCCTGCTTGCCTGTCAGCACAACCTAGCATTTCTACTCCGTCAGGTTTACAGGCAGTTCTTCTCACACACAGAGGTTACCTAAGATTTATCCTCAGACCTTTCCGGCATGGAATCTGATCTCTGGTTGTGTGATAGTATTCATTATATTCCTCAACATACACCTGTTCCCTAGGGAGGCTTCCCTGCCTGCCTTCATAAAGGCCCCCATCTGGCCTTTTGTAGTATTCTCTGGTTTAACAACCACTGGTCTTCCCCACCCTTCTCCAAGTTTCTGTGTCATGCAGAGTGAGCGCAACTACCCTGTAAAGGAAGCAAACCTGTGCTGCTTGTATCTGAAATCGAATCCTTTCATTCAGTGCTGAAATCCTCTCCTCAGGTGAGGTTGGAGGCATAAACTGACTGGTAAACTGACAGCATTCTCCTATGACACAGTTCTCACTTCATAGCCACAGCTTGGTATGTCTATATTAGTGCTACTCCTGCATGTATCTGTCAGTCTCCTGATCCCCTGTACTTTTACTTATGATCAAAACTTCTAGGTGTTTTAACTCATCTGTATGAGGTAACTGTTTCTCCATCATCTGCAGAGATAAGTCCAATCTTTTCCAAGAAAAGAACCACGACCTAAAATATCAAGCTGCTGATTTTCATCCCATCTAGTTCACACTCACCGAGCTGTTCCAGGACATACAGAATATCATTTTCACTTCATGGTATTAAAACAACATCACCTATGGACAACAAAAATGCAATCCTCACAGCCATATGCTGGATACAGTCCAGACTTCACTTATAGCCTTACAGTATCCTGTACATAAAAATCACAAAATGGAGGGAAGACAAAAGCTACTATTGCTGTGGTCCTGCTGCCACCTTGAATGTGTTTGACTTTCTGCTGGGAATCCAGGCATACCTTTTGCTTGTTAATCACAAGGACTGTATGTCATATAGCAGGGGTCCCAGAACCTGTCTGTATTCTACGACATGCCACAAGACATTCTTAAGTGTGTGTGCTCATATGTTTTCTCCAGCTTCAAAAAACACACGTAGACAGCACTGGCAATCTCTATGAATGCCTACAGTAAGAACTGATGGACTATTCCATAATGAGGATGTAACCCTCACTGCTCCTCCTTCTGTTCCAAGGACACGACAGAATCCACCTTGCTCCTTCCACTGTTCCACAGACAGAATAGAATCCCCATTGGTCCTCTCATTAATCCACAATCAAGACAGGATATACTTTGCAACTTCCGCTGTTCCATAGACAGGACAGAATCCATATTGCTCTTCCCACCTTACCTCTCAACTAACAAGATTTTCACAAAATGTCCACATTTTTGCCTCATATTTTTGCTCTTTTCCTCATAAAATCTGTGATTTCCTGGCAAGTCACAGGGATGAGCTGAGGACTGAAGTCACTAAATAATGACATATAGTTTCAGAATTCATATCCTTCAGAAAAATGCATGCTAAGACAGATCCTGTTATTTTAGCAACTTTTTAAGTATATAAGAGAACATTTAAAATCGGTCTCTATGTTTTGGCCTTTGACCCCTCCCCCTCATTATGTGTGATTTCCTGCACTAAGAGGTTGAGAGGTATGCCTCCCAACGTTCTATGGACAGGGCAGGATATATTTTGCTCCTCCCACTTTTCCATAGACAGAACAGAATCAACATTGCTCCTCCCACTGTTCCTTGAATAGAGCATGATATACTTTGCTCCTCCCACTGTTCCATAGACAGTCCGGAATCCACAGTGCTCCTCCCACCCTTCTATGCACAGGACAGGATCCTTTGCAGCTTTCCCCAGGAAGGCTGAGGAGTGTAATCCTCCCTATAATTGAAACATGTCCTCCTATTCCTCCATTTTTAAAAGACAACTGTCACCTCTATTTGCCACATCATAGGTGTTTCACCACCTTCCATGCAGTGTTGAAAAGGTACAGTAAGCATGATGCTCCAGCAATGGCCAGGTGTCCTCAGCATTTAAATTGTATCTTATACAGTCCTGCATCCTTGCCACAGAGGAATTATTTAACTGCTACAGTGATTACATCTGCAGAAGTGGATCCAGGCTCATCAGTTGCTTCAGACACTGCTTCTGCTGACAAAGGCATATCATCTGGATTCAGGAGATCCTCAAAGTGCTCCTTTCCCCTCCAGAAAGTTCCCTGAGTTAAACATATTGTTTTGTCATACTTGTTGAAAACAGCTGCTACAAGGTCCCATGGGAATACATTCATAACACTGAATGTAGAAGTACTGAGCACAAAAGATTGACCATATAAGATCAAAGTATGGAGCACTGAAAAACAGCAATAAGCAACTTTCAGCAAGCCAAGCACCCCCTGCTAATTGTATGTGCAAACTCTAAGATCACACTGGGTGGAAGGGAAAAAGCAGCCCCTGCTATACTGCGATCTCATACAAAATACTACCACCTTTTTAGTGTTGCTAAAAAGCCAGTAGCACTTGGCTTCATTCTTCTGGACTAAAGTCTTATGTGGTCGATCTTTCATGCTTTGATATTTCTTCATTCAGTGTTATGGATGTATCCCATTCCATGTACCTTTCCTGAGTCATCTCATGGTTTGCAGTAACCTCTTTGATGTTATCTGAAAGCCTTTCTCCATGGTCTTAACAAACGTTTCCCATTTCTCATCCTTCGCTTTGAAAACTACAGCAGCATCTGCCTTCCTGGTCTGCTGGCACCAATCAGTCAGATTTGGAAATCTCTTCCCCTTTTACCATTGCAAGGAAGGCATATTTCTTGATGGCTTCCCTCACTCCTGATGTCCAGCAGTGCATCCTATATTCACTTCCACGATGAGCACTAAATACCTTTCAGTCACAGGTCCTAGTCTCTGCCTCACTAACACCTCAGTAAGTCTTAATCAGAGTCCATCTTGGGTTCCTGTCTGTGGCTTTCCCATTGTATATGGAGAAGCTGTTCCTAAGATGAGAGTGAACTCAATCCATTCAGATCCATTTGACAGGCATCCCTAGAACATAGTCGCAAATGCTTGTGATTTCTGGGTCTATGTAGCTGCTTCTCTGGCCAAATGACACAGATGACCACCAAGTGGTGATCATTGAATGTTTCAGCACCACTCATGACTTAAGTGTCCAGAAGATAGAGCCTCATATCTGATGACATGAATATAAACTCCATCAGTGGCCTTTGGCTCAAGGTGCTACAGAACCAAGCACTCTTACAAACATCCTTGTCTTTAAATATGGTCTTTGTTGTGGATATTCCATGGGTAGCATAAAATTCCAAACCCAGTTCCCCACTCCGGTTCACATCAGGGAAGCTGTTCCTTCCAGTGAAGCTGCTGCAGGCATCTCTGTCCTTCCCCACTTCAGTACAGAATTTTCCCTGTAAATCTATGATCAGTAGGTGTTACTGTATCGATCAGAGCTCCCACAGTATCTAAAAGGGTCCAGTAGTCTGAACAATTGTTAGGTGCATATGCACAGGCAACAAGTTAGAGTTTTCATTTCTACAATTATCACTCACTTTGAAGTGTCCAGTTCACCTGCTTCACACAAATTCTAACTGTACAGCATGTAGTGGAGGTTTGAGAGCATCCCCATGTCTGCCCAGTCCAGTGTGAGAGAGCGACTACTCTTACTAAAGAAATTTGGCTCCTACAGAACCTGTGCATGTAGAGGTAATACCAGCTAAATCTAACTGATAATTTTCAACATCCTAAAAAAAGCTGTGGTTCCTGCTCCAGTGGAGAGCAGACATTCCTTGTAGTAAATGCTATTTTCATTGCCAGCACTTAACCAGTAATGCTGCTGTTGACCACTTATTGCATAACACCCACTTAGCCACTTTGTCTTGTGAGTGATAAGCCTAGGAAGTGGCTCTGTGAGCCTTTTTTGGCTGATCTTGCCCTCTGTGTGCTCACTAGTGAATGCCGTCCCCACAGTTAGCTCCTGTGGTGTGTCCTTCTTCTGGGTGAGTTTTTTTGATTTTTTTTTTGATAGCCCCCCCCCCCCCCGCTCTTTAAATATACAAACTCTGAGACCGCACTATAATGCGGTAAAGGAAAGATTTCCCTTTATATACACACACACACACACACACACACACACAGCACACACACCACACACACCACACACACACACACGCACACACACACACACACACACACACACACACACACAAGCAGATGCACAAGCACACTGACTCACTCACACGCAGTCCTTGTACACACACACACACACACCAACCCACATACATAACCTGTTGTACTACTGTTGCAACAACAACATTATAACAGCCACTGTCAGTGGTATTTATATTACTTCAGTATAATGCAGGATAGTAACAGGGTATCATTAACATTTTTCAACTTATAAAATGGGATGGTGGGATATTACTGCCTTTAAATTCTAAGCTACTTATCTTTCACATTCTCTATAATAGGAGGAAACTGATATATATGGAATAAAGTGAAATGGTGCACTGCTACAGTCATCCCTCTCCACAAGGGAGGAGCGACTACAGACCCTGGGAACTATCGCCCCATTAGCCTGATGAGTCTGATATGCAAAGCTATGGAACACATCATCATGGACCTAATAAACAAAGATATATGGAATCTCCAAACTCTGGATTCCACACAGTTTGGTTTTGTGAAGGGTAGATCATGCCTGCTCAACTTGGTCAACTTCTTTGAGTCAGTCACCAGAGCTGTGGATGAAGGCAAGGAGGATCATACAGCCTACCTTGATCTGGCCAAGGCCTTTGAAACCATTCCCACTCAGGAATCATATAAAAACTCAGTAAGCTAGGCATCAACCCCTATATCACTAGGTGGGTTGCAAACTGGCTCACAGATAGAACCTACAGCGTGAAAGTAGCTGACTCCAAATCAGACTGTCGACCAGTCACGAGTGGAGTCCCACAGAGTTTGGTCCTGGGTCCTCTCATGTTTCCTATCTACTTCTTTGAAGTCCAGGCCAACACGAAGGGACTCTGGGTGACAAAGTTCATAGACGATTGCAAGTTGGGAGCTATTATTAACTCCCCAAGTGATGTTGACATCCTACAGAAAGGCTTCAATGAGACAAACAACTGGCGCCAGAACCATAGCCTTAAGCTCAATGCCAAAAAATGTGCCGTCATCCCCACTGGGAAAAACCCGGTTCCCTTGAATTACCACATTGATGGTAGTCCACTGAACACAGAAGGTGTTATAAGAGATCTGGGAACACAGGTTTACAGCAACCTCTTTTTTGAACATCACATTGCCACTGTGATCAGAAAGTCCTTGTATGTGGCACATCTCATTACTAAGGGTTTTGCATCCAGGAAGAAAGAGGTCATTGTCTCCCTCTACTCTTCCCTCCTAAGGCCAGTCATCAAGTATAATGCCCCATTTGGGATGTACCTCACTAGACACCTGCAACAACTGGAGAGACCGCAAAAGTGGCTCACAAAGAGGATCCTAGGCCGTAAACACTTGTCCTATATGGACAGACTCAAAAATTTCCAACTATTCTCTGTCTCATATCGCCTACTTAAAGGCGATCTCTGCTTGACTTACAAAGCCATGTCTGACCCAGCTCTGTTAGAAATGCTACATCTAAAGAAATCCCAATCCCACCATACCACATGTTCCAGAGACCTCAACCTCACTACCACAATCAACAGAACATGCTGGAGGGACAGTTTTATAACCCAGAGACTGCCCATGTTATGGAATAGACTTACCATACATGTCAAGCAGATCATCTCACTGGCCCTCTTCAAGAGGAATCTTGATGGGTGGATGGGAAATAGAAAATTCACCCTGGGGATCACTCCAGTGGCTCTACTCGACAGATGCACTAGGAACTAAGGTCGGGTGGCACAATGCCAGGGTAATCCTATGGGCTAGGCTTGTAAAGGCTCCAGGGCCATTCGCCTATACACACCTATGAGCCTATAAGTGATTCATGCCCATTGTGTTTATTATTAATTGCAAGATAAAAAGGAAGATTGTGAAGAATTGTACATCATCATCAAATGAGATGTTTTCTGCTGTTTGCATGAGTATAGTATATCCAACAAATCACTGAAACCTCCACGATGGATTAGCAGCAACGATTTTATTTTTGTAAAAACAGAACAAGCGCTTTCATGCACCTAACAAGTGCGCTTCATCAGGTTATAACAATCAGAGATGAGTATAGCCATTATATAGTAGTGGCATACGCCCTAATTAACAAACATTTTGGCGGGTAAAAACAAACTATTAGTTTTAAAAAACCATTGAAATCTCATTAGTGCATATATCAAAATCCGTGAGAACTATTTGATAAAAAGTTTTTTTAACCACAATTAGCAACATCCTTGTCACTGATACAACTAAACTAATGAAATAAAAATACTAAAGTGTACTACAAAAAATACATAATTAGTTTCCTTCCATTCAAAAGTAACTATGCATAAATGAAATCAGCTAAATTCATCTTACATGCATATTTGCAATTCCTATTACTCGTATGTTAAAGAATTATATCTCCATACGTTTTAATAGGACATCTTGTACTATTTTTGCTATTTGATGAATTCTGCAAGATACCTCATACTGAATATGCACGGAAACAGCCAATAAATAAAAACTTGTGAAACATGAAAATAAAACGGCGATCAGGCAAAATAATAAAAGCTGACAAAAACAATGAACAAAAAACTAAAAATTGAACGTACATGGCGGTCCAGAGGCCACAATCTAATGTAAAGCAATTGTATGATAACCCTCCTAATATCTTATACAACTTGTAATATGTTCAGTTAGTAAGTTCTTTAAAACATCATGATATTTAAATGCATTATGACTGTTATATGCATATAACAAACTAGTTTATAAATTATGAAAAACCTATAAACTTCACATAAGCCACATAAATATATAAATCACTAGTTGTTGCTAGTATGGTTCTATAATTAGTATCAAACATACATAATAAAATACAATATTTCATAACAGCGCTGGTCTGATGCTGAGAGCTGTATTTAGTCCTGGCTCTATATGTGCTCTGAGTGTCAAAATCCATCTCAGTTCATATAGCTCTAAAGTACCTAATGTGACCAGAGACTGCCCATGTTATGGAATAGACTTACCATACATGTCAAGCAGATCATCTCACTGGCCCTCTTCAAGAGGAATCTTGATGGGTGGATGGGAAATAGAAAATTCACCCTGGGGATCACTCCAGTGGCTCTACTCGACAGATGCACTAGGAACTAAGGTCGGGTGGCACAATGCCAGGGTAATCCTATGGGCTAGGCTTGTAAAGGCTCCAGGGCCATTCGCCTATACACACCTATGAGCCTATAAGTGATTCATGCCCATTGTGTTTATTATTAATTGCAAGATAAAAAGGAAGATTGTGAAGAATTGTACATCATCATCAAATGAGATGTTTTCTGCTGTTTGCATGAGTATAGTATACAGAGGTCAAGTGAGGTAATCAAATTAAAACAGTAATTTAAATCTTGACATTAGGTTTTAGTTTTGCTGTTATAGTTTTCTATAACCAGAGGATTTTAGCTCAGGAGAAAAATGGTGGACAACATGTGAACATTTAAAAGAGTAATCAAACGGGTAATAATGTCGTTCTGATATGGTTTGGAAGTTGGTAGAATGGTTAAGATGTTTACCTCACAGACACAAAGTACAGGTTTTGATTCTCACCTTTGAAGGAAAACTGACTTGACTTGAAATGACTATCAAGGACAGCTAACCTGCAGTGTGTCCCCCTAAAAAAGGCTACTGGCTTAGTGTATTTACCTGGCTAACTTGCATTATAAGTGTGACAGGACTGGAGAAACACAGACTTCTAAGATAGAATGTGGATGGAGGCCGGGATGCTGGGGCATAGCGACAGACTCTACTCAAAGGGCAGAAGAAAGTGATTTAGAGTGGTAATGAACTCTGCTTGCAACTTTGAATAAGATTTCAAATGGTCAGGAAAGTGAGAGACATGACAATACAGCAGAGCATTGAAAGGTTCGTTTTTTGTTTTTTTGCTTTAGTAAATGTAACGATGAATTGCTCATTCACTGTAATGTAACTTAACGTATGTGAGCTTTTATTTTCCAGATATACAACCTTCAGGAGCCATATCAACTTGTCATCATAGGGAAAAAAGTGAAATAGCATACGTATTCTTAAAATAGCTTTGCTTAACATGTAAAAGCGCCTACTTTCAACACTTTTGTTTAATTTTAATTTTATTTTATGATTTGGTACCTAGGTAAGGAGGCTGGTCTACTGACCCTTTTTTACTCATGTCTTTAAGTGGATGGTTTAGAGAACCATTTTATGATGGGACCTTAGATTTCAACATGGTACACAGTCTTGCTTCTTCTAGACCAACTTTATTATCGTTGTTCTTGTTTTGCTGGTTTACTTTTCTCATAGGTTCATAGGTTCATAGGTTCATACTAGGCTACCTGCCCTGGGGCAATTATAAGCCTAGCCCGATTCTGTATGGCTTACGCCACCCCTTGATTTGAGTATACTGTGCCCTTTTTAAGGTTTAGTTTACTGTGCCTCTGTCTAATACTGACACGGGAGTAATCCCTGGGACAAACCTACGATCCCCCATCCACCTATCGAGATTCTTTTTGAAGAGATTCAGCGAGGTGCTCTGCCTCACATGAACTGGAATTCTATTCCAGAGCGATGGGAGCCTCTGGGTTATGAACCTGTCCCTCCAGCAAGTTCTATTTATTTCTGTGCTGAGGTTCAAGTCCCTCGAGTGTGTGGCTTTAAGGGATTTAGATTTACTGAGGTGGAGCATGTCCATTAATTCTGGATTTGACATATATTTGTATGTCAGGCATAGATCGCCTCGAAGTAGGCGGTATGCAACTGAGTAGAGCTGGAGTTTTTTTAACCAAGCAGCATATGGCATCTGTTTGAGACCCTTGATCCTCTTGGTGAGATACTTTTGGGGTCTTTCCAATTGCTGCAGGTGTTGGGTAAGGTACATCCCAAAAGGGGCATTGTATTCTATGATGGGCCTGATGAGGGGATGAATAAAGGGGCACGATTACCTCTATTGATCTAGATATGAAACCCTTCGTGATGAGGTGGGCTATGTAGAAGGTCTTTCTAACCACTTTGGCAATGTGGTTTTCAAAGGAGAGATTGCTATCAACTTGGGTCCCCAGGTCCCTAATAACTTTCTCTGTACGTAATGGGTTTTCACCTATGTGGTAATTTGTGGGCACATTGTTTTTGCCAAAGGGTATGACTATACATTTTTTGGCATTTAGCTTTAAACCATGGCGCTGGCACCAGTTATCTGTCTCTGTGAGACCTTTTTGAAGGATGTTTATGTCAGCTGGAGAGTCGATTATGGTGCCCAGTTTGCAGTCGTCTGTGAACTTGGTGAGCCATAGTCCTCCCACATTTGCCTATACCTCTGAAAAGTATATACCGAACAAGAGTGGTCCCAGGACAGAACCCTGTGGGATGCCACTTGTGACCGGTTTCGAGTCTGACATGGCTCCAGCAACTCTCACTCTGTGGGTTCTGTCTTTGAGCCAGTTTGTGACCCGTCTTGTGACATAGGGGTTTATATTTAAGCTGGATAGCTTATCTATGATGCCCGAGTGGGGTATTGTGTCAAATGTGAACTACCTTCCCTTCATCTATGGCTTTGTTGACTGTTTCGAAGAAGTCAACCAGGTTCAAAAGGCAGGATCTGCCCTTGACAAAGCCGAACTGGGTAGGATCTAGTGTCTGTAGGTCCCCAATGTCTTTGTTTATGAGCTCCATGATGATCCTCTCCATAGCCTTGCAGACTAAGCTAGTCAGGCTTATGGGGAGATAGTTTCCAGGGTCCGTAGAGGCTCCACCTTTGTGGAGTGGGACCACTTTTGCTGTACGCCATTCTGTGGGCACATATCCTGTAGTGAGGCTGAGATTGTATAGCTGTTTTATTTGAGGGATTAGTTCCTCTTGGAGTTCATGTAGGACACAACCTGGGATGCCATCTGGTCCCATGGAAGCAGTGTTTTTTGCTTTGGAGAGGGCAGCCTTCACCTGAGCATCAGAGATGTTTGGGAGGCAGCCCTCTGCTGGGATAGATACTTGCTCTTTTGGGGGGGGGGTGGAGAAGTTTGCACTGAACCTGTCTGCCAGGATATTTGGTGATGTCTGTGGGTTCAGTGTATTTTTTGTCATTTAGAATCAACTCAGAACAAGTCTGGGAGTTGCATCCCAGGTTCCTAACATAACTGAAAAAAGCCTTATGATTGTCTTTGGTGTCCTGTGCAATTTTTCTTTCGAAGCTGGCCTTGGAGGATTTTATGAGGGATCGTAATTTTTTGCTAGTACTGATCAGAGATGCCTTCCCTTCTAGGGATTTTGCTCTATCATGTAGTAGTTTCCTCCTTCTGTTGTACAGTTTATTTATGGCAGGGGTCCACCAGACTGGACGCCTGCCTTTGGATGATTGGGTCTTGGTTTTGTTTGGGATAGCATGATCCATGCATTCCTGGAGATGTCCGTAGAATGCGTTTATATAGGATTCTGCAGTTTGGGCCGTAGTTTCCACTGGCCCTGGGGCCTTGAAGGATTCCACTTTGGTTTTGAGAAGTGAGAAGTTCGCTTTTGAGAAGTTTTTCACTGTGGTTTTCTGGGCTGGGGGTGGGGTCGGGATGTGGATATCCAGTGAAATTAATTTATGGTCTGATCTTACCAATGAGGGATATACTTCTGGTGTGGAGCATAGAGTCCCCATGTTGGTAATGATCAGGTCTAGTATGTTGCCCCCTCTTGTGGGAGTGGTGACTAGTTGTTCCATAGCATTTGAGTTTATAATTTCCAGGAACCTTTGGGCTAAGGTGCTGGGGCTTGAGTAGTGCTCCCAGTCAATGTTTGGGTAATTGAAGTCACCCAATATAATGGTGTTCGGAGAGATCTTCATATTCTCCAATGTTTTCAGGAAAGCCGAGTGGGATTCCTGACTTTGAGAGGGTGGCCTGTAGGATGCTATAAACTGAAAAGCAGTCTTGCCCACTGTTAGTTGCACATGGATGGTCTCCGATACTTCGTGCAATGCCACTAACCTGGAGGTGTGAATATCCTTGATAAATATGGAAACTCCCCCTCCTTTTGTGGTTCGGTCCGGGTTTTGGGGCCGAAAAGCATGATATGAGGTATAGCCTGGTAGTGCTGGGGTGCTCTCTGGAGCCGTGAACCAGGTTTCTGTCACTGCACAGATATCGATGTTCTCCATACTGAGGAGAGCTTCGAGTGCATGCATCTTGAGGTTAAGACTTCTGGCGTTAAGCAGCATTACCCTTAGTTTCTTGTTCCTTATGCTGTCTATGGGGGTGGGTTTGACTTTTGAGCCTTGCCTAAAAAAGGCACTATGGGGGTGGCAAGAGCCTTTGCCAATATCCGAAAGCTCAGTAGTGACAGGTGCAAGCCGTCCCTAGCGAAGCAACGTGGCTTGTCGAGCATGTCATCCCAGGCTGACAGACACTGGATCCCCTTTGAATGACACCAAAATTTTAGCCAATTGTTAAAATCGATCATTTTGTCTTTGTACTGTGGCATCATTCTAGGTGAGGGTAAGATGCTGCTCAAGGTCAGGGTCATACCACCCTGGGCTACATGATCAGAGAGCTCCTCTATGAATCTTTTCATGTAGTCCAGGGAGGTACGTCTCAGGTTATTCACGCCAGCATGTACAATGACTGAGTCATATTTGTATTTGCTTTGGAGTGACCTGAGTGCTTGCGTTATGTGGCGGATCCTAGCACCCGACAGGCAGCTCACCGTGACCTTCTCTTTATTCAGCCTGGTGAGCGGGACGTCAGTGTGTCTGGCAATAGAGTCACCTATTACAAGAGTATCAGGTGTGTTATTCAGCCTTAAGGGCTGTGGCTGCTTGGCACACTGACTTTGTGGGCTATGTGTTGTGCGTGTTTTGTTTTGAGGTAGCGTTTGCTTGGATGTCTGCTTTGGAGATCCTTCTACCAATCTCTTTGCACCCTCCCATCGTTAAGTATCACCTATTCCACACGTATCCCTCCTGTTAGTATTTTCTTTATGTTGCTTCTGCTAACAAAACGTTTTAACATGGTGTCACTATAACTTGTTAGTCTTGTTCATCTGTTTTTATTTATTTATTTTTATTTATGTATTTATTGACATTTGTTGACTGACAAAGTCCACTGGATCAGAAAGCCATTTTCAGTGGAGGCCCGGGGAGAAAAGCTCGAATTACAGATTAAGAAATGCACAAGGCAATATTATATGTACAGCAACATCCAAAGATTTCATACAAATTGTCCAAGAGTACACTACATCAAGTGCAGAGCATTAATACATTTCTAGGCATATATGATTCACTGTTTAATACAATTCGAAGGAATATTTGATTCTCTATATATTAGTAACATAAAGTACAGAGATTTACATAGTCTAGATAAGGTTCAACTTTGTGCCTTTTATTAGACAAAGTTATGGTGAATGTCAACACATTGTTTTACTCTTATTTCGATGTCAAACTTTATTCATAAGCCATTTTGTCCTTGATATATTTTGCTTTAACATACTGTTCAGTTAATGGTTGCTACTGCCTGGTCTTTGTGAACCAACATTTGTTCATGTTAATACTGTGTATATAAATGCATATATTGTTCATACGTACATATAACTATTGTTAACATATAGATGCGTATATTGTTCATACGTACATATAACTATTGTTAACATATAGATGCGTATATTGTTCATATGTACATATAACTATTGTTATATAGATGCATATATTGTTCATATATACATATAACTATTGTTAACTGGGATTATCCAACTGGGCAAGAGAAACATTTTTCAACTGCAGTCTGGAGATAAAAGCTCCACACAACAAATTACAACAATATACTATACAAGCTTTATGTAGCAAATGGCAACAGTAACATAAAGTCAAAGTATTTAGGGTACAAACAAGAATAAAACATGACATGTAAGTCTTTGCATATAAAATTCACATCTTTATGCATGGGCGAAAAACAAACATATTTATTTACATTGTAACTTTTCATGTTGCATCTCTCTCTCTCTATATATATATATATATATATATATATATATATATTGTTTGTGTCTTTTGGCTTTTCCCGGTTAGGGGTCGCCACAGCGGAACTCCGATATGCTAATGATTGGCAGTTGATTTTTACGTACCGGCTTGCCAGGCCTGACGCACAACTTTCAATGAAGGTACGCCCATTCACGCATGTCTCCACGCAGAAGACGCTCTAGCTGAGAATCGAACTGGACAGCGTCTTACTGTGAGGCGACAACGCTACTGCAGCACCAACACCGCAGTCTATATATATATATATATATATATATATATATATATATATATATATATATATATATATATAAACACACACACTTACTGAACCTTCTGATCATACAGCCAAGAAGCAGGCAGGCATACCCATGGCTTCTAAAGGGGCCAAGTCCACTAACATTCCCTTGTCTGAGTTGATGGGATGAGTTTAATGGTTTCAGTTCATCGAGTTACATGTTTGATGAGCTGTGACTTGGCAAACTAGTGTGTATCTATATAGCTATATATAACAAAAAAAAAAAAATATATATATATATATATATATATATAAATAGACACACACACACACACACACACACACACACACATGGATCTACCTGAAAAGTCCGAATCCCTACATTACCAAATTGGAAAAGATCGAGACAATATCGCTGAACTTGCAAAACACTGACACCATAGATTGCCAAATCATTGCACCAGGAAAACAGACAGTTGTCCAATGTGGGGAGCTGCACCCCTCCGCACACCCCTAACTAAATATACCAACTTTGGGCTCACACTATAGTCGGGAAAAGGGCAAATTTCCCAATTTGGGCAACTGTTCATTTTCCCTGTGCAACATTTCGGTAATCCGTGGTGTCAGTCTTTTTCAAGTTTGGCGATGTCTTCTCGTTCTTTTCAGATTTGGGAATGTGGTGATTCAACCTTTTCAGGTAGACCCATATATATATATATATATATATATATATATATATATATATGTACACACACACACACACACACACACACACACACACACACACACACACATGCACACACACACACATACACACACACACACACACACACACACACACACACACACACACACACACACACACACACACACACACACACACACACACACACTAAATATACCAACTTTGGGATCACACTATAGTGGGGAAAAGGGCAAATGTCCCAATTTGGGCAACTGTTCATTTTCCCTGTGCAAAATTTCTATAATCCGTGGTGTCAGTCTTTTTCAAGTTTGGCGATGTCTTCTCGTTCTTTTCAGATTTGGGAATGTGGTGATTCGACCTTTTCAGGTAGACCCATATATATATATATATATATATATATATATATATATATATATATATATGTATTATATATATATATATACACACACACACACACACACACACACACACACACACACACACACGGATCTACTTCATTTCACTGAAAACTCATTTTGCCAAATTTCATTTCACCGAGACCAATCGCCGAAAGCTCAAATCGCCGAAAACTCATTTGATTGAATCTCATTTCACCAGAAGTAGTAGTGGCAGTCTATATGCCCTTTTCCCCACTGTAGTGTTATCCTGGAGTTAGAATATATTGTTGGGGGGGTGTGGGGGGCACAACTCCCCCATATTGGGTGTGTGTGGCATAGCCCCCAACCTAGTTTGATTAAAAAATACTTACTTACCCTCTTAACAGAAACTGGACAGTATAGAACCAAGCTAGTTGAGGGGCTATGTCTGCCACTCCCTCCAATGTGGGGGGCTGTCCCTCCCACACCCCCCAACTATATATTTTAACTCCAGGATCGCACTACTGTGGGCAAAATGGCATTAACACTACCACTACTATTTTCAGTGAAATGAGATTCAGTCAAATGAGTTTTCGTCGCTTTGAGCTTTTGGCAATATGTTTTCGGTGAAATGAAATTCGGCAAAATTAGTTTTTGGCGAAATGAAGTAGATCCATATACATACAGACAGACACACACACATGCACACACACACACACACACACACACACACACACACACACACACACACACACACACACACACACACACACAGATACAGATGGATAAATACTCACACATTCTGTAATTCACTGCATTCTATGATATATAAAACTTATGGCATCACGGCACACTGCAAAGTTGACTTTTGATTTTGTAATCATACTTTTGTATGAACCAGCAGTTGTTTCCAATTTGCATTTTCGTGTGCACCTGGGTTGAAGGGTGGTTAGTGTACTTGCTTTGGTCTTATCTGCTTGTTTGTTGCGTGAATCATTTGCATGCAGAGAACAGCTGATGTTCCAATATGTTGGCTATGACACAACTGATTCACTAGGTAAGGTTAGTGTAAAGCAGTTGGAATGATGATCTCAAAGGCCTAGGTTCAAGTCCTACATGAAGAATGTGCTTTTTTATAAGTGCTGTGTTCCTCTTCATTGAGCAAATGATTTCCTGCTAGACAGATAAATTGGTATAGCAGTTTATTTGAGCAGTGGTTGAGTAGTTATATTACAGCACTCTTTTATCTAGTTAACAAATTTTAACACTGACCATGACAAAAGACATGTGCTAGGAGGGATTTTCTCTTTCCACCAGTCTAACTATGTATACTTATTCTAAGGTCATCACACCTTTCTTGAAAGGTATAGATTGGAAGGATAAACTGCAGTTCAGTGTTTAAAATACAAGCCTTTATGAATGCCTGTAAGCAAAGAAAAACAAACTTTCAGATTTCCCAGAAGTGTTGGCAGTCTAGTTGGAAACCCTGTCTACACCAAATAATCTGACCAAACCCTATTTATCATGAGCATTCTTGAATGCATTAAATGTTTTATATGTCTCCACAGTACAGTACATTCCAAGGATCCACAACTCATTAATTGAAAAAGAATTTAATAGAACTGGGTTTAAGTATAACATCCTTAAGCTGACTAGAATATCCGTTCCTTCTTTTCCCATGAATACTCAACTAGTTCCCTTAGCCACAATATGAGGTAACAACATACCCATTCATTTCATGTCTTTTAACTCACTCCCACCAATGGAGCTCAGGAAGTTTGCACTGTAACTTCCAATGGGCGAAGCCAAAGCCTTTTGACAGAATCAAATTATGTCCTCACACTTCAAACAAATGTTCATATCTCTGGAACCATAGGGGGTATGAAAGACGTATAAATGGCAAACTCTTCAGCACAGACTGTTTTTATAGTGGTAGCATTCTTTAGGTTCTATGTCTAAAACTGAATTTTATAAATCACAGTAAACACAGTAATTATTACATTTGTAATCTTTTGTAAACAATTTAAAATATCTCAGCCACCACTCAAGTTACACACATACTGTCAGCAGCATTGCATTCATCTACCTGAGAGCTTTCATATGAGGCTACAGAGTTATGTTTGTTTTACTTGGTTGTTGAGATATTGAGAAAAATGTGAAAATTATATCTATATAAATTAGTATCATAAAAACAACAGTTAATATTTCTTTACCTGCACTAGACAGAGGTGAAATATTAATGCAGCTGAGTTTGCCATTGTGTAAGCTTTAAGAGGAAATATTTTAAAACCTTGTACATAGCATGGTTTTGTAATTAATTATGCAAATAATAACAAGTAATATTTGACACCTAGAGGTGTCAGTAGGAGTTACCTGCAAATTCACCTGGAGCCATCACTTGGATGTAATGAGTTAAAGAAATATTATTTATTTAATAGGTATTTCTTCATTAATGATATACTTTATGCCCTTCAGCATCTTTGCATCCTCCTCTTTAACTCCTCTGCTGTAGTGATATCATGTTCTCTGTATAACAGTATCTACAAAGTACATTTACTGTTTTGTCTTATACATATTTTTATGATAAAATCATTGTAACAATAGCTGCCTTTTTTGCAGATGATGATGCTGTCAGTAGCTCATATGAATCATATGATGAAGATGAAATCATTAAAGGAAAGTCAGCAACTCATCAATGGCCATCCACCGAAGCCACCATTGACCTAATGAAGGACGCCCGGATTTGTGCATTCCTATGGAGAAAGAAGTGGCTGGGACAATGGGCAAAGCAACTGTGTATAATTAAAGAAAACAGGCTAATGGTAGGTCTTCTCCCATGATCAGGCACTCCATCTTAGGCATTTCATAGACCATGATCAGGCACTCCATTGTAGATATTTCATAGACCATTATCGGGCACTCCATCATAGGTATCTGCAGACCATGGTCAGGCTATCCATTGTAGATATTTCATAGACCATGTCAGGCATTTCATCATGGGTGTCTGCAGACCTTGACCAGCCACACCATCATCGGTATTTTATAGACCATGATCAGGTGCTCAATCGTAGGTATTTTATAGTCCAAGATCAGGCATTCCATCATAGGTGTTTCATAGACCATGATCAGGCACTCCATCGTAGGTATTTCATACACCATTATCAAGCACTCTGTCATAGGTATCTACAGACCATGATCAGGCACTCCATCAAAGGTAATCCAAGAAAGGATGCTGCGTCCCAAAAGGAATCCACCAAGTGTAATTTCGAAAAAGTTTATTCACAGCACTACCACATCCACATTAACGCACTTAAATGACAATATAAAAATCGCGTTTTCGTCTCAACAAGTGGGACTTCATCAGATGACAACAGTTAATACATTCCTTATTTAAATACTATAATTAAAGTGCAATTAAATCCTACTACCAATAAGAATGAGTTATAAAAATTCAAACAAACAAATCAGCTTAGTTCTGTCTGTCTTAATATTCATGATTCTACTAAATAATTCATGTGTTAAAAACAACCTGATTAAAAAACATTAAACTAATAAATAAATATTAAGAAACTTTGTTAAAATTGATCAAAAAGATCATCTGTTCGATGAACTTAAGAGTGCAAACTATAGGAATATAGCAGTGTTTTGGATATAGCAGCATTTTACATATAACAGCTTTCTACGTAGCAGCTTAATAATTATAACATGTTAAACCTAACTTAAAGTGCAACAGTGCCATCTAGTGTAGAAACATTTATGTCAAATCTTGTTAGATTTTAATCTTAACATTGACCCTATAGATAAATGTTCATTTAATCCAGGACTCCTGCTTGCGTCTAAATTAATCTGCCACCAAAGTTCCTTGCTTTCAAGTATGTCCTCCCATGGACCTCCCCTAATATCTAACTGTATCTGTTCTAACACAAAGAATAGGAAAGATGCTCCCTGACAAACTTTAGAGTGTTTGAATAATGCATTAGTTTCTTTTTCTTCTGTGATATCGTAAATGTGTTCATACACTCTCTTTTTCATTCTTATTGGTAGTAGGATTTAATTGCACTTTAATTATAGTATTTAAATAAGGAATGTATTAACTGTTGTCATCTGATGAAGTCCCACTTGTTGAGACGAAAACGCGATTTTTATATTGTCATTTAAGTGCGTTAATGTGGATGTGGTAGTGCTGTGAATAAACTTTTTCGAAATTACACTTGGTGGATTCCTTTTGGCACGCAGCATTCTTTCTTGGATTACTGGTGTTTGGTTTTTGGATGCTCACGCTTTGACTATTTTACTCCATCTAAGGTGATTAATAGACCATGATCAGACACTCCATTGTAGGTATCTGCATACCATGAACAGGCATTCCATCATAGGCACTCCATCGTAGGTATTTCATAGTCTATGATTAGGCAGTCTATCACAGGTATTTCATAGACCATGATAAGGAACTCCATCTTAGGTATGTACAGACCATGATCAGGCACTCAATTGTAGGCATTTAATAGACCATGATCAGGCAATTCATCGTAGGTATTTCACAGACCATGATCAGGCACTCCATCTTAGGTATTTCATAGACCATGATCTGGCACTCCATCGTAGGTATGTACAGACCATAATCAGGCACTCCATCTTAGGTATTTCATAAACCATGATCGGGCACTCCATCGTAGGTATGTACAGACCATGATTAGGCACTCCATCTTAAGTATTTCATAAACCATGATCAGGCACTCCATCTTAGGTATTTCATAGACCATGATCAGGCACTCCATCTTAGGTATTTCATAAACCGTGATCGGGCACTCCATCGTAAGTATGTACAGACCATGATCGGGCACTCCATCGTAGGTATGTACAGATCATGATCAGGCACTCCATCTTAAGTATTTCATAGACCATGATCAGGCACTCCATCATAGGTATTTTGGGCCTATATTAGATCACAAATGCTTAAAAAAGCGAACGGTGATTAATCGATCCTATGTAAGCAAAAGCTTACAATTTCGACTGTCAGAACAGCAATTTTTTTTCCAAGGGAAAAGAATCTCTGTTCCAATAAATAAATAAATAAAACACTTTAAACATTACATTAAGTGGGCGGCTTCACCCCCACACCCACACCCCCCTACTTAAATATACCAACTTTGAGACCGCACTACAGTGCCAAAAATGGCAAAGTAACAAAGCGGCCAAGCAAATTCTTTCCCAGGGAAAGAATTTGCTTAAAAGCCGCTTCGATATTTTGCCGTTTCAAGCTTTTGAGTTCGACCAAGACGTGGTCAAAAGAATGCATCTTCGGTCTTCTAAGAGGGAACCGGTATTTCATAGCCCATGATCTGGCACTCCCTTAGGTATTTCATAGACCATGATCAGGCACTCTATCATAGGTATCTACAGACAATGATCAGGCACTCAGTCATAGGTATTTCATAGACCATGATTAGGCACTCCATTGTAGGTATTTCAAAGACCATGATCAGACACTGCATCGTAAGTATTTCATAGCCCTTGATCTGGCACTCCTTCTTAGGTATTTCATAGACCATGATCAGGCACACCATTGTAAGTATCTCCAAACCATGATCAGGGCCTCCATCATGGGTATTTCATAGACGACGATCAGGCACTCCATTATATGTATTTCATAGACCATGATCATGTACTCCATCATAGGTATATACAGACCATGATCTGGCACTCCATCTTAGGTATTTCATAGACCATGATCAGGCGCTCCATCATAGGTATGTACAGACCATGATCAGGCACTCCATCTTAGGTATTTCATGGACCATGATCATGTACTCCATCATAGGTATCTACAGACAATGATCAGGCACTCCATCATAGGTATTACATAGCCCATGATCAGGCACTCCATCTTAGGTATTTCATAGACCCTGATCATGTACTCCATCATGGGTATCTACAGATAATGATCAGGCACTCAGTCATAGGTATTTCATAGACCATGATCAGGCACGCCATTGTAAGTATCTCCAAACCATGATGGACTCCATCATAGGTATTACATAGCCCTTGAGCAGGCATGCCATCATAGGTATGTACAGACCATGATCAGGCACTCCATCTTAGGTATGTCATAGACCATGATCATGTACTCCATAGTAGGTATCTATAGACCATGATCAGGCACTCCATCATCGGTATTTCAGAGACCATGATCAGGCACTCCATCTTAGGTGTCTACAGACAGTGATCAGGCACTCCATTGTAGGTATTTGCAGAAGATTGATTTTGTGCATGTAACAGCCCAGTCCCTAAATTGCTTGCTCAAAGGCCCTCATATGATTACCTTCTAGGAGATTTGCTTAAAAAAAGTTTCATCATTTCTTATAACATCATATTTTACTTATTCTGAATCTAAACAGAAAGCGTTCAGTCCACAACTTAAATTGTAAAAGCCTAGCGGTAAAAGAACGTTAACATCTGCTCATCCAAACCACAACAACAGTGCAATAAGCTGTCTTCAATCCATTGTATGAGAAAAAATATGCTAATAATACCCTAATAATATTAATTTAATACATATTCTAAAAAATGTTCTAAAATACAATAAATATTTGTAAATATCTGATAAAATTCCCATCTATCTAATATTGAGTAACAGTTTGATGGAAATATGGTCATTAAGACCTGGTGGTGTTGCAGCATCTGTTAGCAATTGCCACCAAACTTCTTTATATGCAAGTATACATTAATGATTTTTTCTCATACAATGGATGATAATATGTATTATTTTTAATATACACATTTTTAGTGTATAAAGTCACACCAATCTGACAAGCATGGGCTGTTTTTGCAGCAGGTATTTTATTATTAAGTATTGTGTTTAGTATGAATTGTTTTGTATGAAATTTAGTATCAGTTGTGGTGTCACTTTAAGTGGAACTGGCGGCAAAGAAATTATTTAAACACTTTGTATCAGCTGGTTGGATTGTTCTGATGAAGCTCACTTTTGCGTGTGTGAAAGCGCTTAACATTCACTTTTATTTTAATAAATGATTTTGTATTTTTTACCACGACTGTGGTGATATTCATTTCGAATACCCTATGGACTCAGTTTGAAGACAGCTTATTGCCCTGTTGTTGTGGTTTGGATGAGCGGATGTTAGCGTTCTTTTACAGCTAGGCTTTTATATTTTACTTATTCTGATGTCATCAATACAAATGTATTTCATTAGTATCTGTACATCTACACCATAATATGTGAATGTCAGAAAAATTAAAAGAAATCTATTGTGAAAATGTGAGCTTTACAAGTTCAGCAGTTTAAGGTAACTCAGGATGACAAGGGAATTTGCAGTACAGCCTTGTTTGTTTATTTCTGGAATACTGGTGTAATGTGAGGTGTAGAATTACTGTTACAGTGGTCTAGGCTAAATTTGTTGATTCATTAATGATTCCAGTGTTTTCTCAGAATCAATTCTGTGTCAAAAGAAAAACATCCACTTCCCAATAGAAATAAGAGCTATCCTGAGTGCTGTACCCCTTAAGTGTGTAACATTAAGTGTGGGGTACAAGAGGCCACCCTCCACCTGGAAGAAGTTCAGAAGTTTTATTGAGGAAACAATTTCATGGATTGTTTGATTTGTTTAACTATTGTTTTGGTAAGCTTCTGTTGTGCATCCACCATGAGTACAGTGTTTCTTTGAAGGAAGCAGTACTTGAAGAAAAAATACTTTTCACTTTATGTACATCCCCCAAACTATTGTGGTAGTGGCAAATAAAAACCAATGTGCCCTAATCCTCTGTATCTGAGGGAAAATGTTACACTAGTGGTCTTAGTGCCAAATATTACTGCACAAAAGCTTCCAGGTTTTGGTACACTCTGCTTTTGTGATTATTATGTGACATTTTCTACGTGTTCATGTATAGCCCTTCTTGATTTGGGAAGTGAGCACTGGAGCACTGTTAAGGGCAAGAACTTTAAAGTCTGACTGCTTAAAGGGCGTCTCATGGTCTCCATGATCACTTGCCTAGTGTATTCCAACGTTCCTGTGACAGTACAGTTTAACGCTTGTCAGAGATTTTTGATTCTCATATTAGTAAGGAGAAGGTCTTAGATGTTATCCCCCCCAGTAAGTAGTAGTTGTTCCAGGGCATTTTTATTAACAAAATCCAGGAATCCCTATGCTTGTGCACACACTTGCGATGGCGTAGGGTTCCCAGTCATTAGTTGGATAATTTAGATCACCCATGAGGGTGGCATTGGGTTTAATACTGAGTGACAATAGTTTGTATAGATAGAAGTTGTGCTTTCTTGGTTCATAGAAGGAATTCTATTGCCAGTTAATAAGTGGTAGGTGGTCTTTGTTAATATGTGATAGGTGGTCTTTGTTAATATGTGGTAGGTGGTCTTTCTGGTGTTGAGTTGGACATGAAGAATAGCATGTTGCTTAACCAGCCATGATGAAGTTTCTTCTTAGTGATGATTAAGGCATTGCCACCTTTTTTTCACTCCTGCATAGTGGCTGGTCTAAAAGTGTAAAAGGCATTATAGCCCTCCATGGCCGGAGTACTCTCCACTATTTAAAACTATGCCTCAAGTCACTACACAGACTTCTACTTTCTCCAAGGTGAGGAGGGATTTTAGGAAGTGGGGTTTCTTGTTTAGTCTCCTAGCATTGATTAGTAAAAACCTTCATATTTTACTTTGCTTGTTTCATAATGGTTGGTAGGTATACCTGGTTGGCATTTACAAGAAAAAGCCTCTGTGGGGTGGATAATATTTTTGTCAATATTCAAAAGCACAGAGGGGACAAGTGCAGGCCATTCCTTGTGAACAGTGTGATCTGTTGATCATGTTCTCAAAGGCTGAAGAATATAGCACCCCTTCCAATGGCACCAAAAATATGCCAATTATTGAAGTCTGTTCTGTTTTGCTCATATTAAAGCATCATCAATGGTAGAATGCTGATCAGTGCGAGGTTTATAACTGCCTGAGATGCATAGCTAAGGAGGTACAGCTCAAGTCATCAACACCCACATACATTATGACAGAGATGTACTGCTACTTGTTGCTGAAGGACTTGAGTGAGTGTGTGATCTGCCAGTTCCTGACAGAAGACAAACAACTAGCAGTCACCCTTTCCTTGCTTAGCCTGTATGTCTTACAATGGAGTCACTTACAACTAAAATGTTTGGCTTACAGGATGCCTTCCTTAGAGGCTCAGTATCCATGACTATGGGACTCCATAAGCTATGCAAGGTGGTAGGCTTAACAGATAGATGGTGTTGCTGAGGGGGCTTTGTGCCACTGTTGCATTTTTAGGTGCCTTTGATGTTTAGGCAAGTTAATCTTTATTTTATTCATTTATTTATTTTATTTATTTTGCATGTGTTTACCAGGATAGTCTGACTGGACACAGGTCCATTTTCAGTGGAGGCCCAGGGAGAAAAGCTCCATAGTAAGTACCAAAATTAAACGATATGATTAACAATTTTGAAGAAGCAAATATGAGAAAAAAACATTAAAAAAATATGAATCAATACATAAAAAACAATATGAAAAAATACTGTATAAGCAAATATGGAAAAACAATATATATATATATATATATATATATATATATATATATATATATAGACAAAGAGAGAGAGAGAGGGAGAGAGAGACAGAGAGAGAGAGAGAGAGAGAATCACACATAGTTACCCACAGATATTCATGCGATAAGTCTACAATTTCCATAAGCAGTTAGAGTTTCATAAGACTGTAAAAAGTTATACAGTGGTTGAAGTAGGCAGTGAGTTTTATGGAGTGAATAAACAGAAGGAATTATGTGATGCAAGGGTGTGTTGTGTGGTGTGCGGTATGTGTGGTGTGTGGTGTGTGGTTTGTGGTATGTGTGGTGTGTGGTATATGTGGTGTGTGGTGTGTGATACGTGTGGTGTGTGCGGTGTGTGGTGTGTGGTATGTGTGGGGCATGGTGTGCGGTGCGTGGTGTGTGGTATATGTGGTGTGTGGTGTGCGATATGTGTGGTATGTGTGGTGTATGGTATGTGTGGTGTGTGGTGGACGGTATGTGTAATGTGTGATGTGCATTGTGTGATATGTGTGGTGTGTGGTATATGTGGTGTGTGGTGTACAATACATGTGGTGTGTGTCGTGTTTAGTATGTGCTTTGAGTAGTATGTGTTGTGTGTGGTATGTGTGGTGTATGGCATGTGTGGTGTGCAGTGTGTGGTATGTGTGATATGTATAGTGTGTGGTGTGCAGTATATGTGGTATGTGTGCTGTGTGGTGTGCAGTGTGCGGTATGTGTGGTGTGTGGTATATGTGGTGTATGTTGTGCGGTATGTGCTATGTGATCTATGTAGTGTGTGGTATGTGTGATGTGTGGTATGTGTGGCATGTGTGGTATGTGGTGTGTGGTATGTGGTAAGTGATATGTATGGTCTGTGGTATGTGTGGTGTGTGATGTGGGTGGTATGTGGTATGTGTGGTGTATGGTATGTGTGGTTTGCAGCATGTGTGGTGTGTGGTATATGTGGTGTGTGGTATTTGGGGTGTGCTGTATATGTGGTGGGCAATATGTGTGGTGTGTGATGTGTAGTGTGTGGTATTTGTGGTGTGTGGTATATGTGGTGGTTGGTATGTGTGGTGTGTGGTATGTATGGTGTGTGGTTTGTGGTATGTGTGGTATGTGTGGTGTGTGATACATGTGGTATATGTGGTGTGCGCTATGTGTACTGTGTGGCATGTGTGGTGTGTGGTATGTATAGTGTGCTGTGTACCACTGAAAATCCTGATGTCCAAGTTGTCTGTGTGTGAGATTTTAGCCTCCAATGCCGTCATATATGTACATTTCTCACACACTGTATTATGCTGTTTAAGTAACAGATGTTTTTCAGAAAGCATGAAATAATTCTTACATGTCTCAGGATACCCACTTCTGTCAGGCTGGCTACTAAAGTTGTGGGGATGTGTTGGTCCATGGTTGGGACAGAAATGATTTAGGGGGCTTGAGGGGGGCTATAACTGATTTGAGTTTGGATTGGTATTGGGATGCATGGGTTAGTTTAGGTAGACTTATTAGTGAGCAGTGAGGGGATGCCAAATTTCTTAAGCTGGGGTGTACAGATATCAAAGGAAGATTTTTATGCAGCTCAAGGTATGATTTATTTCAGTTGGCATAGGTTACTGAAGCCTCAAATTTAGATTGCTAATATTGTATGGAATAGGACTATAGAGAAAAAGGATTTTGCACAGCCAGCACAACAGAGAGTGAGCACAACAGCAGTGATGAGCTAATGCAGCTTTTGTCTTCCATTTTTTATGAAAAATTTCATAGTTCAAGCCTTTCCATACCTCTCAGAGTCCTGAGTAAAAGGCCCATAGTGTGCTCATCTTAGCACAGATTACAGGAAACTAGCTAGAGAGGAAATCAATTCAAAAACCCAATAAATCCATCCAATTGAGCTCTGTGACTCTGAACGTGTAATAAATAACAGTTCTCTCACCACTATGAATCTGTTCTACAGGTCTAACATCCCAAGTAGGCTAGAAATTTAGAAGTTTTACCTTCTGCACTAGAGTAGGGGAATCTGCGGTTACTGTAGCAACCAGGAGGTGCCAGCATGGAGAACAGTAGTTAACAAAACAATGCAGAGAGTTGGGACTGTGAAAATTTAATAATCAAAGAGCAGGGAAATCAACATCAGTTGCAACAAAACAGAAAGCTCTGTTAAGTGCAGCTTAAACAGGCATATAATAAACAGACTATCTAATCTTTTGAACAGGTTTTGTGTATAAATAGTTTGTATGGACACAAATCCTGCAGAAAGAACTCAGTACTACCAACTACAAGACTATGGCACCAACCAGACATAAATTACAACTAAACTGAGTTACGGCAAAAACAAAGTGAAAAATGTTTAATATGTAAATGAGGCACAGGTCCTGCAGTGTGAGTGCATAGATCTTGCAGTATACCACAATGCTCAACTATTGTGAGTGCATAGATCCTGCAGTATACCACAATGCTGCCACTATTGTGAGTGCACATATCCTGCAGTATACCACAATACTCACAATATTGTGAGTGCACAGATCCTGCAGTATACCTCATTGGTCCCACTACTGTGAGTGCACAGATCCTGCAGTATGCCACAGCTTCCACTGTTGTGAATGCACAGATCTTGCAGTATATCACAATGCTCCCAGTATTGTGAGTGCACAGATCCTGCAGTATACCACAATGCTGCCACTATTGTGAGTACATAGATCCTGCAGTATACCACAGTGGCCCTACTATTGTGAGTACAATTACAAAGCTATTGTACCAGGTGAGGCAAAAATTATAAACAAGTCATTTTTTTAAGTTAAAAAGAAACAAAAACAGCTGAAAGGTTAAGAAAAATCAGTCTCAGACAATTTGAAGTGCAATTGAAATGTGTAAGGAAAATTGAAATAATAGCATTTTTCCTCTTTTTTGATGAAACAATTTCTTAGTTAAAGGCTTTTCATTGTTCTCAGAGTCCAGAGTAAAAGACCATAGGTGTAATCAGGCCAGTGCAAGTTATAGGTGACAAGCTAGAGAGGAAGCCAAAAAAGTCAATAAATCCAGCAAATAGATCTCTGTGACTCAGAACATGTAACAAATCACAGTTATCTCACCACTATTGCTCTGTGCTTCAGGTCTAGTACCCAAAGTAAGCTAGAAATTCAGGAGTTTAATTTTTACAGTGGTGGGGATAAGGGAATCTGCGGTTACTGTAGACCTACATCTCAACTGTCCAGATTTTCACAGAATGTCCAGATTTTTGCTTCATATTTTGCTCTGTTCCTCATAAAATTTGTAGTTTTCTGGCAAATCACTGGGGAATGAAGTCATTAACTTCTCCCTGACTAGTCCACCCTATCTTTTTCTCCCTGTACTGGTTTCACTTCTTTTTCTCTCCTCTCTTATACTACTCCCTTAACCCCTGCATAATCTCAACCTTATTTACTGCTCCTCTGTCTCCTGCCCTGGTCTTCTACCTTACTGATTGTCTCTCTCCCACTGATCTCACCTTACTTGTGTGTGCCCCGCTCCGCTCCCCCCTCTGATCTCACCTTACTTGTGTGTGCCCCGCTCCACTCCCCTCCCTACCCCCAATTCCCACCCACCCCCAGGGGTCCTCCACTTATACCTCACAAGACACTCCCCCTATCTCTCCCTACCAATCCTCTTCCACTTTAATAATTCTATTCTACTATTCTCCTTCCTCCCTCTTAGCCTCTCTCCATAGATTGACTCTCTACTGGTACTTTGACTTACACTATCACACTACCTACATCCACCCTTTATTCACTAATTACCATGCCTCCAACACTCAAAGCTTTGTTCACACATATCTTACTCTTCACCTCTACTATAACCTTCCTATCTATACCTTATTACTTCACCTTCCTTGAAAAGATTACTCTATATGAACAAAACCTTCACCTCCAACAAACTTTACCTACCTCTTCTCAGAAAACCCTCAATCATAGTAACATAACCTGTTCCTCTAACTTTCTACTACCAAGATACCACAGATCATCTCATACTTCATACTACTTAAACAAAAGGTACCCATATATCATCCCCAAGATCCTTAAATCCCAACTTTGTTCACAGAGGAACCTCCTCCTACATGGTGACATTCATCCCAATCCTGGTCCTAATACCAACATTAATGTAAGTCCAAGTATTATGTCTACTACAATACCTCCATCCTGTACTAATTCAGGCAACTCCCTTCTAATAGCTCACCTTAACATTAGGAGCTTAAATAATAAAACTCACCACCTCCATTCCCTCCTAGACTTACACTCATTTGATATCCTATGTCTCACAGAAACTTGGCTAAAACCCTCTACTAAAGACCAAGAAATCACCCCTCCTGGCTTTAATATACTGAGATGTGACCGCACAAAGAAGAAAGGCGGAGGAATAGCCATTATCTATAAATCTAATCTTCAAGTTACTCTCTATAATGAACTTCCACCTCTAGACTCCAAAGTCGAAATTTTATCCATCAAACTGCTAATTAACAACAACAAATCTATATATATAATTTGTTTGTACCTTCCCCCTGGAAAGAATTCCCATATTCTTGAGGAATTACTTAGTTCACTTTCAAACCAACTACCCCAAGAAACCATAATACTTGGTGACGTCAACATTGACTGGTTAACCTGTTCATCCCAGCACCCTACTAGCCATATAAATCTCTATGGGTTCTCACAATTAATGACCACTCCAACTAGAATTCATAAACCTAATAAAAAAGAAACAACTCTAGACTGGATCCTTATTAATAACCATCCTAACTCCTACACTCCAGGAACACCCCCTGATAATATTAGCGATCATATGCTCACTTATATTATTAGACAAAAATTGCATGTCCCAACTACCCATAAACTCAAGACATCTCGCTCAAACAGATTCTTCAATCCTAAACAGTTCCTCACAGAACTAAAAGCATGTAACTGGTCTCCACTAACCCACCTTGAACTTAATGAAGCTGTGACCTACTTTAATACCAATTTTCTACAGATCCTTGACTTTCATGCTCCCATTCGCACTACTAGGATAAGATCCAAAACGGCACCTTGGCTAACAAAACAAACTAAGAACAAAATGATCCTTAGAAATAAAATTTGGGATAAATGGAGAGCTACTAAATGTCCTTTAGATCACCTCCTCTTTAAACTATTAAGAAATGCCACTAAGAAAGATACTCTCACAGATAAAAAGGAATTTTATCTTCACCTACAACAAACTAGTCAACAAACCCCGCAAAGATTCTGGTCAGGCATTAACAAACTTCTTAATCCAGGAAATACAACTACTCCCACACCTTCTGGCTTTAACCTTAGCAACTCCACTCTGATCCCAGATGCCTTCAACAACTATTTTACAGAAGTTATTCAAACCCTAGCTAATTCACTACCCACATCTACTCCTACCTTATCTAATACTTCTAATACCTCCTCTAACACCTTTCACATTCAACCTGTTGCCACATCTCTTATCTATAAGCTTCTCAAGAAACTTAAACCTTGCACTCCATCTGCTGACCAACTCCCATCTGAATACCTACAAATTGCTGCAGAAGCTATAGCCTACCCTATTTCCATACTTATTAATAGAACTATCTCTGAAGGAAAAATCCCCACCATATGGAAAATATCTCACATCATCCCCCTAGATAAAGGGGGCTCCTCCACTGAGCTCTCAAACTTTCGCCCTATTGCCTTACTCTCCCCATTATCAAAGATCATGGAAAGATGCATACACAAACAATTTCTTACCTACCTTCTACAAAACAGACTTCTAGCCAATTGTCAACATGGTTTTAGACCTTCCCACAGCACTACAACTGCCCTCCTTTCCTTTACTGACATTATTAATAATAATAAGAACAATAATCTCCTCTCCTCTGCACTATTCCTAGACCTGTCAAAAGCCTTTGACATGGTTAACCGTAACATACTTCTTGACAAACTAAATCTCTATTGTCTGAGCTCTCAAGCACTTCAATGGTTTAGGAGCTATCTCCAACACAGGCAACAAGCAGTTCTATGGGAGAATAACTTATCTTCCTTACTACCAGTAAACATAGGGGTTCCACAAGGCTCAATCTTAGGTCCCTTGCTTTTTTCCCTTTTTATTAATGACCTACATGTAAACATTCCCCAAGCCATCTGCATTCAATATGCCGATGACTCAACTTTAATCTGTTCTGCTAATAATGTTTCCTCACTCCAATCCCTAACTCAAACAGCTTTCCATAAATTTGAAAATTGGTTTATGGAACATTCCCTCCTTCTAAATCCCAAAAAAACAAAACTTCTTCTCTTTTCTCCTACTCTCAAATCTTCCTCACCTTTCTTCTCCATCTCCTCTAATAATGCCACCTGTATAAGCCCAGACATGACCACTCGCCTATTAGGTATTACTATTGATAGCCGTCTTAATTTTGATCACCATATTGATAACACCATCAAATCAGTTAACAAAAAAATAGGTACTCTCTACAGAATTAAACCCTTTCTTACCCCAGCAGCTAGAAAAACCATTGCCCAAACCCACCTGATCTCGACTCTTTTCTATGCCTCTGCCATATATACTAACTTATCAAAAAATAACATTACCAAACTCTCTACCTGCTACAACAGTATAACTAAATTCATTACGGCTACACCCTTCAGAACTCACCACTGTCTTAACCTCAGACAACTGGATTGGTTAGAACTTAATAGCCACTTACTCTATCAACAACTAACTATCATCCATAAGTCCCTTTACTACCCAGATGCTACCCCTAGCCTTACAAAACTAATTACCCCTTATAAAAACCTAGCCACACTCCGATCTGCTAACAAACTACTAGTAGCCACGACTAAATCTTACAATAAAGCTGGTGACTCATTATTTTCAAATTCTGTCGGGAAAATCTGGAACCAACTCCCTCAAGAAATAACTAACCTTGACTCCACATCCCTTTTTAAAAAACATATCAAAGAGCACCTAAAAACCCACTGGCTATGTCCCTGTGCTAACCCTGACTGAAAACACTACCCCCTTACTCTTACTTCACTCACTCTCCCCTGTTTCTTGCCTCTAAATGCCACACTTACTGATACCAGCTACTTCCTTATTTTGAATCCTCTATACATTTTACCTATTCTCTCTTTCATCTTTACTTTAGGCAATTTAGGGGCTTCCTAATCAGCTCTTTTTATTACTCTTACTTTCTTTCCTGCTTACCTGAAATCTCTGTTTTTAACCAGCTGTTTCATTTATAGTTGTTAATTATGATTTTGGGTTGACTAGTCTGTTTCTGTTTTTCTCTTTTACTCTTTTAGTATTACTCATGCTTACCATTGTATCATTATGTACATTTGCTTGCTATTGTCTTTTTTATTGTAAATGTTTGCTTACTGCCTGTATTTTGGAGCTTTTCTCCCCGGGCCTCTACTGAAAATGGATATATGTCCAGCTAGACTAGCCCGGTCAACAAATGTAAAATAAAATAAAATAAAATAAATAAAAAATTAAATGTCAGACACTTGAGTTTCAGTCTTTATATCCTTCAGAAAATGTATGCTAACACAAAACTAACTAGTTATTCTAGCACCTTTCCACCCTTCTAAACGCTATATTTAAAATCCGTCCCTGTTTTTGAGCATTTACCCCCCCATTATTCCTGGCTTGGCCAGATTTCTTCCACAAAGAGGTTGAGAGGGATGTATAGCAATCAGGACATAGTAGTAAGGAGATCAGTAATTATTGTAACAATGGAAGGAGTGGAGGTTGTAACAATGTAACAAAGAGTGGATAAATCAGCATCAGTTGTAAAAAACAGTAAGGTCAGTAAGTGCATCTGCGTCTCTCTCAGCAACCCTAAAGATGTGGACCCTGAAAACCAAAGAGACATATTCTTTCAGAATCCATATGCACATTAAGAACTTCCCACAGCTCTATGATGGCTGAGCATAGAAGATGAGAGGGTCACTATAAGGTCAGCAACTCTTGTGGATGAAGGTTATCCAAATCATGCAAGGTAAGGTCATAAAAAGTATGTGTGATCTGACTGACAACCAATAAGAACTATACAGACCTCATGTAATATGATGATATCAAGATAACTCCACAATTAGTCTAGCAGAAGAATTGTGCACTAGTCGTAGGTGATCCAGATCTGTGTCAGGTAGCCATAGCTACAGGGTGTAAGAAACCATAGCATGCATGACCACAGGAAGATCTGCAAGTGTAATTAAGTGCAATTCCTGATGATAATGTTCCGATGTCAGAACCAGTGTGGAGTAGATGTTTGTTCACCTTTATGGTCTGTATATCTCATTATCTGACCACAATAAATAACAGTGGGGTTTAACTTTCCTGTTTATGAAGCTATCTTTTGAACAATTTTGTTGAACAAGCTGTGGTTTACCATTTTGTCTCTAACTCCTCTTCTTGTTAACATGTTTTACATTGTGTCACACTGCTCCCTGACCTTGTGACCCCCAGGCAGGGTCACTCATCACACTACAAAATTGTCAGGCTTATCCTGATACCCCAGCTTATCCGCAGATATAGGTGTCAAGTGGTCCGTATTTACTAGCAGTCTATGTCGGAACAATATTCCATCTGAAGTGCACAGCCTGTGCAAGTCCTTCATGTCACCCTCTGAAATGTTATATATAGGCTTCCAATGACACTACATGTCTACTTGCAACTTAGATGCAGTATGAGCTCCAGTGAGTGCAAGAATGTTCAACTTTATCTGGTGATGGTCAGCATTCTGACATTGTTGCTAGCAATTTGGTTTTCCTTCCCTGTCCAGCCACCTGATTTCACAAACTGCCAGCAGCGCAGACAAAATTTGACTACTACATCAACAGTATGAGTTTCCAAGTCAGAGTGGCTGATGTTGCCCATTTTATTTCCTCTTTTTTCTGAATCTGCCAGCCTTCTCCTGCTTGGAAAACATATACAAGTATAATGACCACTTGACCGCTTACACTGAATGCCCTTTACAGCATTAATGGATATCTGTGTATGCAGATGAATGGAGAGATCTTTTAGAAACAGCGGAATGGGATACAGCTGGAAATAATCTGATCTGGAACTCTGGGTGTAGACAATAAATCAGATTGTAAGCTGACAGCAGCAACAAATGCTCTGTCTAAACCACAAGTCTTTCTGCTCTGTGAAAGTACAATAACCATTTCCAAGTTATGGACTATTAAGATGCCAGAACATAATGTAGCCCCTACTTTGAATGCAGTTTCCTCCAAGCTCATGAAGATAAGACAGTGTTATGTAATATAGGCATACAACCCCCTCCTTCAACTTAGTCTATGGGCAGGAATAATGTTTGGTGCCTCTTTCCTGCTGATCCAAGCTCCTGTGCCTTTGCTGTTTGGGGTAAACAGAGTTGCTCCTTTCTTCTTTAGTAGCTGTAAGAGACGGTGAGGGTAGTTGTGAGAGATGGTGAGGGCAGCTCACCTCTATGACGATCTATACAATGTTCTTCTTGCAGGTACACCTCTCTACTTCTTTGTTCAAGAATTTTGGACAATTCCACAAATATTGGGGGGACAAAGGACCACAATCAGGGACTGATTTTAAATATTGCTTTTTTTAAACTTTGAAAGTTACTAGAATAACACTTTTTGCACTAACATGGATTTTCTGAAGGATATGAAGTCTGAAACTTAAATGTCGGTTCATTATTTAGTGATAGCAATCGTCATTGATATGCCACAAAAACACAAATTTTATGAGGACCATAGCAAAATATGAAACAAAAATCTGCAGATTCTGTGAAATTTGGATAGTTTTGAGGTATGAGGTTGTATATTAATAGAAGGAAGTCTTTAGTTAGGATGTCATACTAACAGTTGCAGCTACCCCTCTCCCACTGCATCATTTTTTCCACTTGTCAGGAGACCATCATTTCCTTGCATTCCACTGTTGTCTCCAGTAATAAGTTTGTGAGACATACCTCCCTCTGTGTTAAAGAATGTTTCATTGAGTCACTCTTAAATCATCCTGCTTCCAAATCCCATCAATCTCCTTTCCTCCGTTTTACTTCTTCAACCCTGCCCCACCTACTTTAACCCTGCCCTGCCTACTTTAACTCTGCCCCACCTACTTTAACACTGCCCCACCTACTTTAACCCTGTCCCACCTACTTTAACCCTGCCCTGCCCTGCCTACTTTAAACTTGTCCCACCTACTTTGCACTTCACAGTGCAGTGTGATGAAATCGTCCCCTCTTTCTTTTTTTCTTTCACTGGATCCATGGGAAGATGTTATCAGTTTCTTTTTGTACCAAAGCTCCTGTATTCTGCTCACCATTTCGATATCTCTATGTTTATGCATCTCTAGTGTCATGTTGTCCTTCACCTGTAATGTTTTTCACCTTGTACTAAGTGAGTAAGCCTAGAGGTAATGTACACGTCATGGCATTCCTGCTTCAATCTCTATAATAACACGTATGATTAGATGATTGTCCACACCCTAGATGGTAATCATACGTTAAATGAACACTTTTAATATCCTGCATAACTGTGCAGGACGCCTTGCCATGTAGACTGCACTATATGAATAACCCTAGGGATAATCTATAGGAAATGCCCTTCCTGCTTCCAAGGACTAAACTGATGCTTCTAATCACATGTTTTGCCCACACCCCAGGTAGAATGGCATATGTTAAATGAACATTTTTAATACCCTAGATAAATTAGCAGTACACCTTGCCATCTAGAATGCATTGCTTTTTTACTTACTTTTTCTTTTTATCTGTCATGGTTCTGTATTCTTTTGTCTAAATTGTCCTTGAGAGTCTAATAATAATAAAGCACATAAAATGCATGTTCTTTTGACTTACAGAACTCAGATGTCAAACATGAGGTAAATGGTAATGAATTACACTGTACTTTGCTTATTAAATCTGAACTTGAGGTGCTTCCATTTACAATCAATGTGATGTCACTTACCTCAGAGATTTGTCTTGTTTGTAATAAAATTTATTCTCTTAACAATGCACTGCCCTCGGTAGAAAATATTGACAAGTCTTTACTAAGCATTTGGCAAAAATCAATAACTGTTCCTGATTTAAACCCTGTTTCTGAGTGCAGTGTGCCCTTCACAGCTGTATAAAGCAGCTGATGTCCTCAGGGGCAGTGTTCTGAGGTATAAAATAAGTGAATTGTAACAGCAGTTGAAGAGAGAAAACAAAATCACAGGGAATGCGAGACAGTGGTTTTAATGGCTTGTTCCACTAGAGAGCAACTAAACAGACCAGAGGTCAGGATTACTACACCACACAATGTTTGGTCTTCTATTTTATTTTTTCAACTAGGGTAGCTTCTGCATCGAGTTTGCACACCTTGTCTTTGTTGGTTTTTACTTGGTGCTGTGGTGTCTGTCTGCCTCACAAAGATGTGTTCTATGTCAGTTGGCAGTCCTCCAAATTGTCTGTAGGTGAGTGTGCAATGCATCATTGAGGGTGTGCGTGTTATCGGCTCAGTGGGCTGGTGCCCTGTTTAGCATGTTACTATACCTTGTGCCCATTGAGTGCTATGATAGGCTGGTTCTCTCCCATGACCACAGCTTCGGCTGTCTCATTGTTGGAGAATGACTGAATAAATGAATGTGCCATTAGACTGTGATTAAGAAACACTGATTAAATTTGATGAAAACTCAGTAGTGATAGAATACTAAGGGAACATTAGCAAGCACTGTGAAGTAATATAGACATTAAGATTAGAAATAATCATATAAGTAACTTGTGAAACCACAATGGCAGGTGACATCTTTATGAAGACACTAACAGGGTCACTGGCTTCAAACTTTAAAGTGCAGTCCAGTTTTCATAATTAGCAGCATTCTTAGCAAATGTTGCTAACGCATGCTGGTTCTTTATAGGTTCATAGATTTATATCAGGCTAATGAGCACTGGGACCTCTGTAAGCTTAGCCATGCAACCCAAGTATATCTCACGAGTTATTGTGTCTTAGAAGTTGTCCTAAGAGGTGTATGTTAGTTAAGGCATGATTTAACAGCTGACTCCTCTCCATAACAGACATAGGTGTAAGGCCAGGGGTTAAGGTCAAACTTCCCATCTGCTGGTCCAAGTTGCACTTGAATATGGCAAGAGAAGGGCTCTGCGTCACACAGATGGGAAATCTATTCCATTGAATGGGGACTCTCTGATATACGTACCTGTCCCTCCAACATGCCCTATTTAAGTTGCAAGGAAAATTTAAATCCTCAGATCTAGTATTTCTGGAACTTTACATTTTTCAGATATTCAAAAGTTCTATCAGAGCAGGATCCAAGGATGGCTTGTATTCTGGGCATAAATCACTTCTCAGTAGTCTGCATGAAACAGAGTATAGAGATAGGGATTTGAGGCATTGTGTTCACGCCCAGTATTCTTCTTGTGAGGAAACCTCTGCAGATGTTCCAGTTGTTGATGTGCCCGGTCAGGTACATAACAATAGTGGCATTATACTCAGTGATGGATCTGATGAGAACTGAATACAGTGGCAGAATGACTTCCACGGACCTAGATGTCAGTTGTTGATGTGCCTGGTCAGGTACATAGCCATAGTGGCATTATACTCAGTGATGGATCTACTGAGAACTGAATACAGTGGCACAATGACTTCCACGGTTCCATGGATCTAGATGTCATGCTCTTACTAATAAGCTGCGTGGCACAGAATGATCTGCTTACAGTCTTAGACATATGTTGGTTGATAGCAGTTTACTATCTACAAGAGTCCCCAAATCCCTGTCTACTGTTTCTACTTTTAGGGGTGTTTTATCAATGAGGTAATTTCCCCTGGCTGGCCAACTTCCCAAAAGTGCTATTAATTATGCATTTCTTGGCACTGAGTTTAAGCCATGGCTTTCACCAGTCATTTTCTATGTTAGACCTTCCTGTAAAATTTTAGTATCTGGGAGATTTCTATGACTACTCCTAGCTTGCAGTCATTTGCATTTGCCTTGAGTTCTGAAAAATAGACTACAAAGAGGAGTAGACCCAGCACAGAGAACTGGAAAACTCCACTGGAGATCAGCCTCTTTGTGGAGGTGGTCTGTCCAGTCCTACCTTCCTGACTCCTGTCTGTAAGAAAGTTGACTATCCAGTGAGTTACACAGGGGTTTATGCCTCATTCTGTAAATGTATTTACAATGCCGAAGTAAGGTATTGCATCAAATGCCTTAGCTAAGTCAAAGTATGTAGTATACACTGTTTTGCTCTCATCTATTGCTTTGGTAACCTTTTCAAAGAAGTCCACCACATTCCGTAGACATGACTTACCTTTGATGAAAGAAAACTGGGTTGGGTTCAGTGTCTTAAGGTTCCCTATCTCATTGTTAATAATTTCTATGGTTATTCTTTCCATGGCTTTGCATATGAGACTGGTCAGGCTAATGGGTCTGTAGTTCCTGGGATCCATTGGCAGTTTGCTCTTGTGCAGAAGGTTGACCATTACGATCTTCCATTTGCATGGCATATAGCCTGTGTGGAGTCTATAGTGACCTTGTATGTCATGCTTCAGGTTGTTTAGGAGGCATCCTGGGATATTATCCAGGCCCATTGAAGTTGTATTCCTAGCCTTACAGAACACATCTAAGACCCGATCCCTATTGAGACTTTGTCAGCCAGACGATTTGCTATATTTCCCAGTTTCTTGAATGTGGCTCCATTTGCCAGCAGTTCAGCACACTGTTATGTGCTGCCTTTGAGGTTTTGGACATAGCTAAAGAAGGCCTTATAGTTGTCTTTGGTCTGGGTTGCTATCTTTACCCCAAATTTTGCTTAGATTTAATTACTCCTCTTAGTTGTCTAGTCAGTTTGATGGCAGAGTTTTTATTTTTTTTATGTCATATCAGCTATGGCGGTTTCTTTTGTTGTACAACCTGTTTAATTTGGGATTTCACCAGGATAGTTTGTTTTTTGAGAAAGTTTTGGGCTGACTTCTGGTAGTCACAGCAGCCTCTATACAATCATTGACATGGTTGTACAGATCTGAGCTTTTGTGAATAAGTCCTACTGTGTTATCTGGGATTGGAGAAGCCTGAAACTTTAACAGGTTAACCCTTAATAAAATGTAGTTTGCATTGGAGTAAATTCTGTTACAGGGTTTGCTGAGGTAACAGAAATGATTTTTATTTTGAAGGAAACTGCTTTGTAGTCTGACCTGACCAGATGGGGCATGATGGGGGGGGGGGGGGTCAGAGGTCTCCCATATTTGTGTGTACCAGGTTCAATATGGTTGTATCACTAGTAGGTGTGAGTACTAGCTGGTCCAGGGTGTTTGTGTTTACAAAATTTGGAAATTTTTGTACCTGGAAATTTGGGACTGAGTTGGAGTCCCAGTTTCTAGAGGGATAATTAAAGTCCCCCATGAGTATGGTGTTTGGTTGAATGGTAACTGTCTCCTATAGGTCTGTATGAGCTATGGGTTGCATGTGACATAGAGGATAACCTGCAGTTTGCTAGGACGTGGTATGGGACTTTGTCTATGGAAATCTGGACATGGAGGAACGTCAGTGTGTCATCCTGTTTAACCAGCCTAGAAGTAAACTTGTTATTGATGCAAATTGAGACACCTCCAGCTTTAGTCCCTGTCTGCATAGACGGTCTAAATGTGTGACGGGTACTGAAGCCTTGCACTGCCTGAGGTACTCTCTGCAGCTTTAATCAATGTCTCACTGACTGCACAGATGTCCGCCTTCTCCAAGGTGAGGAGAGCCTGGAGGGAGTGGTGCTCTGATTTGCTCAGGAGACTGAAGCCGAGCTGTATACATTTGACTGTGGTTATATATTTAATTCTTGATTTCACTGAAAGGACATTTATTGAATCCTAATAATCAGTATTATTCCATTTTCTTTTTCTTTTTGCAGTGCTACAAAAGTTCCAAAGACCACAGTGCCCAATTAGATATATGTCTGCTTGGCTGTACAGTCACATATAAAATGAAACAGGAGAAGAAGAAAGAACATAAGCTGAAAATCGTGCCGACAGGAGCAGATGTTATAGTTCTGGGTCTGCAGAGTAAAGACCAGGCTGAGCAATGGCTTAAGGTTAGAAAGCTTTAAGTGTCTCTAGTAAACTCCTCAGTAACTGACAGTTGTTCTCTGGAAAAATTAAAATGATGTCTGTACAAAAGCCAGCAACTACTAGATGCTGTGAAGTGCAATACAACTTTTAGAATCATCTTTGCAAAATTAAGGGAATTGTACCAACTGTGAACTCTCTGAAACACATGCCCTGTTTATATAAAATAGAATTTTCCCTGCCAAGACAATATTTTTGCAGGCAAAAACCTATTTTACACTGGGATTCCCTATACATGTTGAAGGTTAAATTACTTGAGTGTCAGTTGCCGACAGAAAAACTAGACAAATGACATAATGATAAACACTTCTCCCACAGGAAATTATTGTTGGTGAGATTTCTAATTGTGCTCTGGTAATGATTAACTTCTTCAAATCAGTCTAGTGAACAAATGTGATAAATACAGTATGCACTCGCACACACATACACACACACACACACACACACACACACACACACACACACACACACACACACATGCATTCATGCGTGCATATACCTATATTTACCTATTCTTGTTGTAACAACCTTCTTTTTCCATAAAGGTACCCATCCAAATAAATGCACAAAGTGCTACCTTTTTAAACAACCTGCATCAGAAAAGTTAATTTCTGGTATTTTTATTTTGCTGGTTTATGTATATTTTGCTGAATTTCAGTGCTCTAATATAATATCTCTCATTCAAGACTAGTAATTTTTGTACATGACATGCTTTAGTATTTTCACTGTAAACTGTGTTTAATGCCATTTTGTGTTACTTTTGGTACTGCTACAGTCCTGTATGTAAATGTATGGCCCAGACATAATACTTTATGCAATTTCTTTTGGTACTGCTACAGTTCTGTATGTAAATGTATGGCCCAGACATAATACTTTATGTGATTACTTTTTGTACTGCTACAGTCCTGTATGTAAATGTATGGCCCAGACATAATACTTTATGTGATTACTTTTCGTACTGCTACAGTCCTGTATGTAAATGTATGGCCCAGACATAATACTTTATGTGATCATATGTAGGTTTTACTCAAAGGATACCTTGTGAATACTTTGAAGGCAAGAGGCTCCTTTTATCATTTATGCTGTCTTTCTATAAGAATCTAAACGCTTTTCCTGAGGGCAACAAGAACTTCCAAGACATGCCTCGCTTGGCTAAGAATGTGTTGCTTTTTAAAAGATGTAATGTTTGGCAAACAATTCGTCCACCTGAACTATTCTACGTGCCACTCTTAAGAAGGTGGTGCCACTGGGATCTTGGCTGAGCACCCTGTCCATCTCCCTTTAAAGTTTTAATTGCGAGAACCACTGGGGCAGTTATCTTATGATGGTGGAGATACTTTACCACTGTGGCAGTTATTTTATGATGGTGGAGATACTTTACCACTGGGGCAATTATCTTATGATGGTGGAGATACTTTACCACTGGGGCAGTTATCTTATGATGGTAGAGATACTTTACCACTGGGGCAGTTATCTTATGATGGTGGAGATACTTTACCACTGGGGCAGTTATCTTATGATGGTGGAGATACTTTACCACTGGGGCAGTTATCTTATGATGGTGGAGATACTTTACCACTGTGGCAGTTATCTTATGATGGTGGAGATACTTTACCACTGGGGCAGTTATTTTATGATGGTGAAGATACTTTACCACTGGGGCAGTTATCTTATGATGGTGGAGATACTTTACCACTGGGGCATTTATCTTATGATGGCGGAGATACTTTACCACTGGGGCAGTTATCTTATGATGGCGGAGATACTTTACTACTGGGGCAGTTATCTTATGATGGTGGAGATACTTTACCACTGGGGCAGTTATTTTATGATGGTGGAGACACTTTACCAGTGGGGCAGTTATCTTATGATGATGGAGATACTTTACCACTGGGGCGGTTATCTTATGATGGTGGAGATACTTTACCACTGGGGCAGTTATCTTATGATGGTGGAGACACTTTACCACTGGGGCAGTTATCTTATGATGGTGGAGACACTTTCAGTGCTTTTTCACTCATTTAATGCTTGTTATCACTTACGTGTCCATTTATTAAAACGTCTAATCACCTCATCAACAATCTGCCACCTCTTATCATCAAGTTTGGTCAGGCAGACCAGGAAGATGCTTTATCAGATGAAGAGTGGGAGTATGTTTTTTAGGACCACTCTCTCTACCCCCTCTCTCTCACCTCATGCTGGAGGGCATAACCCTGTCATGGCATTTGCATTAACAAAACAATGGCACTTCTTTTTGTGTTACCAAATATGGCCTCACACATTCTGTACATCTTATAATACCAAAACTACAGAGTAGAGAAAAAATGACAGAAGTGATCCAGAAGATAAGGACTGAAATTGGCTCATGATATAAAGTAAAGATCCTTCTCCCTCCTTGTTACCCTCTCGAGTCTGTTACCATGTTACTTCTATATATATTACAGGTGCTGAGTATTTCTACCACTGCATATTCAAAGGAGATTTACTTGGAAATGGCTGTCTCTAGTAAGAAACCTATGCAAATTCAGTTCTAATTCCAAAATCTATATTTCTGACTGTAACTTTGGTACCTATGAAGAGGATGAAGAACATGTTGCTTTCATTGTAGACCACTAAAAACAGGAAGACCACTCTGTCTGAAGTCAGATGCCATCTCATTTGCATTTGTGCCAACAAAGTCCTGTTGAGATATTCTTCCATGTTTATGCTTTGGGCATCTAGCAGGACATTTAGATGTTTTTCTGTCTTTTAGCCTTCATGCCTGCAATTCATCAGGCCTGCTACAGTAAGACTCTGCTAATTTGTTCCCCTGAACTAGGCATCCCACAATAGTGTGGGGGTGAGAGGTGTCTGGAGGGGCAATCACACAAGCAGCAATGGGCACTGTTTGTGCCCTCACTGACATCAAAGCATTGAGAAGGTTTTTGATATGGCCATTACCTCTCCTCCTTGGAAAGGGACATGGAACATAGGTGACCATGGGGGACACTACTATGCCTTCCCCATTCATGCAGCTACCTTATGCAGAGCTTGGTGTACCACATTCATGCACCAGTGTCACACCTCTGCATTGCCACTCACTCCTCCAAGGGATTGTGACAGTTGGTGATACTGGTGTCCTTCTTCCTCCCCAGACTAGCTCCAAAAGGCATATTCAGAACCAGTAACTGAGCTTGGATCACCTGGGTCTCAGTCATGGCTAAAACCTAGCCATCTTTTGCTTGTACTTTTTCCACTCTGATTCTGCCCTTTTTAAGTGAAGGTTTGAAGCAGAAAATTAGCTGTCTTAGAAATGATTGTGTCAGCAGTAGTTATCAATGTTGACTGCTGTGAGATAGATAAAACATGGATGTCACAACTACTGTGAAGCCTGTGTGTGACCATTTATTGTGTCTGTGTGTGTGTGTGTGTGTGTGTGTGTGTGTGTGTGTGTGTGTGTGTGTGTGTGTGTGTGTGTGTGTGTGTGTGTGTGTGTGTGTGTGTGTGTGTGTGTGTGTGTGTGTGTGTGTGTGTGTGTGTGTGTGTGTGTGTGTGTGTGTGTGTGTAGGAGTGGGAGTGTTGAAGTCAGTCATTTTCTGCAGGTATTGTGGCACCATCCTTGGTGAGGATAAAATACTGCTCAGTGCTAGGCACCTACCTGCCTGTGACATATAATCTGAAAGCTCTGTCATGTCTCTGTTCATGTAGTCCAAGGAAGTACATCTCAGATAATTTATGCTGACTTCTACTATGACCGAGACATACTGATATTTGTGGTGTAATGACTTGAGTACGTGGGTGACCTGGCAAATCTTGTCAACTGATAAAGCAGCTAACTGTCACTCTTTCCTTACACAATATGAAATCATCTATAATTAGCATATTTGATATAAGGGTCCTGCCTTGTGGGCTTTGTTTCTACTGCTTGGTGACTCCTGTTCTGAGCTGTGTTGGCGCGTTCTGTATCTTTGTTTCTGATGCTTGCTGACTCTTGTTCTTAGCTGTGTTGGAGCAGTCTGTTTCTGTTTCTGCTGCTTGGTGACTCCTGTTCTTAGCTGCATTGGAGCAGTCTGTTTCTGTGTTTCTGCTGCTTGGTGACTCCTGTTCTTAGCTGTGTTGGAGCAGTCTGTATCTGTGTTTCTGCTGCTTGGTGACTCCTGTTCTTAGCTGTGTTGGAGCGGTCTGTATCTGTGTTTCTGCTGCTTGGTGACTCCTGTTCTTAGCTGTGTTGGAGCAGTCTGTTTCTGTGTCTCTGCTGCTTGGTGACTCCTGTTCTTAGCTGTGTTGGAGCAGTCTGTATCTGTGTTTCTGATGCTTGGTGATGCCTGTTCTTAGCTGTGTTGGGGCGTTCTGTATCTGTGTTTCTGCTGCTTAGTGACTCCCATTCTTAGCTGTGTTGGAGTGTTCTGTATTTGTGTTTCTGCTGCTTCGTGACTCCTGTTCTTAGCTGTGTTGGAGCATTCTGTATCTGTGTTTCTGCTGCTTGGTGACTCCTGTTCTTAGGAGAGTTAGAGCATTCTGTATCAGTGTTTCTGCTGCTTGGTGACTCCTGTTCTTAGGAGAGTTAGAGCGTTCTGTATCAATGTTTCTGCTTCTTGCTGACTCCTGTTCTTAGCTGCATTGGAGCAGTCTGTATCTGTGTTTCTGCTGCTTGGTGACTCCTTTTCTTAGCTGTGTTGGAGCATTCTGTATCTGTGTTTCTGCTGCTTGGTGACTCCTGTTCTTAGCAGAGTTGGAGCGTTCTGTATCTGTGTTTCTGCTGCTTGGTGACTCCTGTTCTTAGCAGAGTTGGAGCGTTTTGTATCTGTGTTTCTGCTGCTTGGTGACTCCTGTTCTTAGCTGTGTTGGAGCACTCTGTATCTGTGTTTCTGCTGCTTGGTGACTCCTGTTCGTAGCAGAGTTGGAGCGTTCTGTATCTGTGTTTCTGCTGCTTGGTGACTCCTGTTCTTAGCAGAGTTGGAGCGTTTTGTATCTGTGTTTCTACTGCTTGGTCTCTCCTATTCTTAGCTGCGTTGGAGCAGTCTGTATCTGTGTTTCTGCTGCTTGGTGACTCCTGTTCTTAGCTGTGTTGGAGCATTCTGTATCTGTGTTTCTGCTGCTTGGTGACTCCTGTTCTTAGCAGAGTTGGAGCATTCTGTATCTGTGTTTCTGCTGCTTGGTGACTACTGTTCTTAGCAGAGTTGGAGCATTCTGTATCTGTGTTTCTGCTGCTTGGTGACTCCTGTTTTTAGCTGCATTGGAGCATTCTGTATCTGTGTTTCTGCTGCTTGGTGACTCCTGCTCTTAGCAGAGTTGGAGCATTCTGTATCTGTGTTTCTGCTGCTTGGTGACTCCTGTTCTTAACTGCATTGGAGCATTCTGTATCTGTGTTTCTGCTGCTTGGTGACTCCTGTTCTTAGCTCTGTTAGAGCGTTCTGTATCTGTGTTTTTGCTGCTTAGTGAGAACTGTTCTTAGCTGTGTTGGTGTGGTTTGTGTTGATGTTATTTCTACGTGATGTGAGGTGATGCTGAAGAGCCATATTGTCTGTGTAACACTTACAAGGCCTTAGCCTTTGCGGTTTTGGTAAGTTTGAACTTAATACCTCAGCATATGTTTTAGTGTGAGCATCAAGTGCATTTGGAAGTCATGCATGAACTGGTTTACTTATTTCGACCCACCACTGAATCAGCTATCAAGGTCCTCAATCCTCACCACTGGCACCTGTGGGGGACATACACTGGGAGGATAATAGGTACAAATACACACTATTTCCAGAGGCAGCTTTCTGCATCAAGTTCAATTTCCTTTAAGAGTACACAGAGACCACAATCAGTCTGGATCTGGTTTCTTCCTCTTTCTCCTGATCCATAGTAAGACTACCCATTAGCATGGCTATAGCGTTGAGATCTCAGCTGAGTGTCCCAGCCAAGACCTCCAGCACCCTCTCTGTCCAACCGCTACTTCGTGTCCCTACCCAAGTAGTTAACACACACACTCTTTGAGGTCTGATTTATACACACAGACACACACACACGCACACACGCACACACACACACACACACACACACACACACACACACACACACACACACACACACACACACACACACACACACACACACACACTCACACATACACAAACACATCTGGGAAAGGCTGGCACAGGTCTACTAACTTTGACCCCTTTTGCCCAGACTATAAGGTAGTTATCACTGCCACCAGCCAACTCTTTATCAGCTACTTTAAGGCACTTAACAAAGGGTGTCCAAGCTTACTGTGAAATATTAATATTAATACAAATTATAGTTTGACCAAGAGCAAGCCTATTAGGAGTGGCCTATGCAGTATCACCAAATAAATATGCAAGTACTCTCAGAACTTAAATATCTCTACACAGATCAGCCACAATTAAATGTTTAAATATATTTAATAATAAATAATAAAAGAACAAGATAATACTAAATATATCTTCACAGTCACATCAGAGTTCAAAACCACAGGAAATATTTCAAGAAGCATTGCAGGACAGTCTCAAATAAATATGGCACAGTGGTGCAGCGGTAGCGTTGTCACCTCACAGCAAGAGATTCTCCAGTTTGAATTTCAGCTGGGGTGCCTTCTGTGTGGAGTCTGCATGTCCTCCCTTGTATTCATGTGGGTTTCATCTGGGTACTCCAGTTTCCTCCCATGTTACAAAGACATGCATCTGGAACATTTCTCCCTGGGCCTCCACTGAAAATTGGCTTCATTCCAAGTCGGACTTTCCCAGTAAACAAATGTTAAAAAAAAAAGAAAGAAAGAAAAATAACTAAACTAAGCTTCACTATAGTCCTGATTGAATCTTAAAGAATTATTATACCCTAGAATCTTACTTACAGAGCAAAGCAAATGTGGTGAATGGATCTTCTAGGTGTTGTCTAGTCAATCTGGTCAAAGACAGAATACAGAGTGCTGTGTCTCTCTAAAAGACTTCTTAAATTAATATTATTGCTGGGATAGCTTGCAGAATGAGATTATTTCTTGTCATCTGACTCTATCCCAAGTGTAACCCTCACTGCTGGAAGCTAGCAGTATTTAGCATCTACCTGAGAAAATAATAGACTTTGGATCTTTGGCAGATGCTGGAAGTCATAAAACAAATAAACCCTCCCACATTTCAAGCCTACTAATGATTTCTCCTTAAAGACAACACAGAGAGCTCCATTGTATAGACATCCTGTCTCTTGCTGCCATAAAGTAATTTAATTTCAACTGTTTTTTCTGACGCTTTGCTGGAATGAAGTGTTTCAGTTTCCACTGTTAAAATGTATATATTTAAACAGCTACAAGAGGGCATGTAAATTTCTGTTCTATTCCAGTAGGACACACTGTGGATACATTTCAAGCACTTTGCAAAAACCTTTTTCAACACACGTCTGTACAAACCTAGCTTGATATAGACATGACATGCAGCTCTTTTTTTTAAATAATTTTTCTTTTCATTTTGCATTTATGAAAGACACAAACGTTTTCATATTTACAACATGACCATAAGAGAAAGTTATACATTGTAGTCGAGATAGAAACATGAAGGTCATATAACAAAGCTATTTACACTATATACATAGATGCTTTCTCAAACCAGTTTAAACAATATATTAGACAACAGATACATTAATGTTTGCAATACCATATTTTGTTGTGAGTTTGTGGGTATATTGCTAGGTTCCCTTATAACACATTACTCCATAGTGTGCATGATGTTTTATGCTAGTATGATACTAAAGGTTTGTTCCCAAGTTGCTCGAGTTTTGCTGTTTTTGTTTCTTTTATTCATTACTATTTTGTGAGCTAATAGGTGTTTAATAGCCACTTTCTTAAAACCCTCCCAAGAGATGATCATAGAGTCTATCCATTTGAGGGCTATATATAGTTTCATTAATGAGAATATGGTTATAAGTGAGTTTGCTTGTGTTACTGAGAAGTTAGATGGGCGAATATGTGATATGGTAAATTCCCATGTAAGTGTTGATGATTGATATCCCACTTTTTGTAATTTCAGTTTCAGTGAATTCCAGAGTTTATAGACGCATTTGCAACTCCAAAATGTATGCATTAAATCTGCTATCTGATATTTGTAGTGTGGACAGTATGGTGATTTTGTTGCATTGAATTTGTGTAGTAATGCAGGTGTGAAATATGCATTGTTATTTATCATAAGCTGTGTGTACAACAGTTTTTTAAGGGGTATGCTTTTCAGTGTTAGGTTAATTGCATTTTTCATCTGGTGATCATCCAAAGATGGTTGTGTTTTCCTCCAATAGTAAGAGTAAAAGAGGTCTTTCTGGAATTTGATTTCTCCTGTCATTTTGTATGAGTTTGTTATAGTTTTCTTTGTCATGAGGATAGTCTCCCAGAGCAGAGTGCATTTTTCCATGTCACTATCGGGTATGGTAAGGTTTTGGAGGTAACTGGAACACATCTCTTTGATTTGTCTAAGCATTATGACATAAGACTTAGGTAGATTCAGGTTATTTCTAATTTCTTGGATAGTACAATTAAGTAGTGGGTAGATATCTTGTATTCTTTTTTCTTTTAATCGGGGAAAGTAATCTAAATGTAGCATCTTGTTATTTATTTTTAAATTAGGATTTTTATGGAGGGGTTGTAATGTTATCGGAGTTTGCCCCAGGTTTAAGGAATGAAATAGTTTTTGTGTTATGTTTATAGAATGTTTTACAGGGTCTATCATTTTGTGCGCTTGTAGATCTTTTTTGTTCAAAAAGGGAAGTACTTTGGGATTGATGCCTAGTGATTTGATGTATCTGTAATACATTATCACCCGTGGTGGTGACCAAGTTTTTGCTGATGGGTTATACTCTGCTATTTTCAGTATTCTGTTAGTATGGATAATAGAGTAATAAGTTTTGAAATCTGGTAGGGTCAGACCCCCTTTGTTCTTGGGGAGTGTTAGTTTCTGGTACGAGATTCTGGTCTTTTTAGGATCCCATATAAATTTTGCTAGAGAAGTAAGAATTTGTTTAAAGAATGTATTATGTATATGTATTTGTGATGTCATAAATATATACGTTAGCCTAGGTAGCATGTTCATTTTAATTATTTAGACTTTTGCCAGAAATGGAAGCTGAAGATTGTTCCACCTTGTACATTCTTGTATAATGCTTTGCCATTTAAGAGTTATGTTGGCAGAATTCCTTATTGTTTTGAAAAAAAGTGATTCCCAGGTATTTAATTTCATCCTTTATTATGACATACAGTTCTAATACATTTGTAACACAAGCATCTTATATGAATCATGTTGATATTCACAAATGACATAATTATTTACAAAATTCCAGACAGCTGGGCTGGCAGTATCCCCTTTTGTCACCCCCCCCCCCACCTGAAGACTCAAGCTAGTTTTTCAAGTGACCCTTGAGAAACATTGCTTGAGAGGGATGAGCCTATCTGAGAATCCATTACCCCATACTGTGTCTTGATATCTCAGCTGCCTCTGCAGTGATGACCCCAGTACAGTACTGCACTGTTATATCATATGCCTGCAATCCTAGGCTCCACCATAGTAATTTGGGATTTGGCTGGCTGGCTCCTTGTAGCCATAGATCCCCCTCAGACTCCTCCTGCTTTCTACTGCAACTACTTAGCACAAGGGCCTCCCTATCATGTTAAGGTTTCATCATGTTCACATGGTGCAGTTTGTGTCCCTGCCTCCTGCCTAGCACTTCTACCATGTAATTAACAGCACCGACCTTCCTTACCACTTTGAAGGGTCCTTCCCAAGCTGCCTGCAGCTTGCTGTGTCTGACAGGAATGAGAACCCTAACCTGCTGCCCTACAGAATACTCTCTGGCTCGAGAATTCCTGTAATACCAGACCTGTTTCTGCTGTTGGGCTTCTGCCAGATTCTCCTGGGCCAAGCCCCTGAGTTCCCTGAGCCTTGTCCTGAGGTTTAGGACATATACCACAAAAGGCTCCTTGTGGGATTCACACTCATCCTCCTACTCATCACAAATCAAATCTTGAGGTTCCCCCTCACCCTATGCCCATACAGCAACTCAAAGGGTGAAAAACCTGTGGATTCCTCGGGCCTTCTCTGTAAGCAAACAACAGCTGGAGCAATTATTTGTCCCAGTCCCTCTTAAACTGATCTGTAAATGCCTATAGCATGGTCTTTAGTGTAGAGTTTAACCTCTCCACCACCACACCATTAGTGTGGAGGTGGTAGGGGATGGTCTGTAGTTGCTTCACCCCATAGTGCTCCCACAGACAAGCCAGCAGGTCTGACATGAAATTGGCACCTCTGTCAGTCAGTATTTTTAGTGGGAGACCTACCCTACTGAAAAGCTCTAATATAGCATTTGCCACCTTTTCTGCCTCAATGGAGGACAGAGCCACCACCTCAGGGTACCTGGTAGCATAATCTACAACCACTAGGATGATTCCACTTCATAATCTCGAATTACTTAAAAATCCTGAATTTCAGTAACCCGAGACTATAAAGTCGAACCATTCACAATACCGAAATCCACAATCCCGAATCACACAATCACAAACATACATACACCACATAACACACAGACCATTCCACCCACAGCACACAAACCACACAACCCTACAGTACATATGCACCCCCCCACACTCCCCCTACTTATATATACCAACTCCGAGGTCGCACATAACATAAAAAAAAAACTTACACCATGCCATCCTCCACTCACTCGCACACAAAATACACATCACACATACACAAACACCAACAAATCCAACACTCATACTCACACGTACACCTCCCTACCCTTACCCTCACATACAATGTACAAAAACACACGCAGACACTCACTCACCTCCAATCTCAGGCACCATAACACTACACGCGACATACCGGAAATGCATAAGCGCGGATTTGAGATATTCAAATTCGCTCTTATGCACTTTCAGCATTTTAGTTTTCGGCTTCATGGTCTTGGGTTACTGAAATTCAGGATTTCAGTAATTCGAGATTATGAAGTGTAATCCACTAGGATATACTTCTTCCCATGGAAGTTGGGGTACTCAGAAGCCCCACAATATCTATAGATACCCTCTGAAATGGCTCCTCAATCACAGGCAAAGGCACCAAAGGAGCTTTGACCTTGTCTCCTGTCTTGCCTACTTTTTGGCACTAATCATAGGTCCTGCAGTACCCTGTTACATCCCTGGAAATCCCAGACCAATAAAAGTTCTGCATAATGTGTCTCTTGGTATGCTTTATGCCCTTATGACCTGCAAAGTGAATGTCATGGGCTTTTGCTAAAAGTACCAGATGATAGGCCCTAAGCACTTCCAACTGCCAACTGCTGTATTCTCTCACCCTCTAGCCCAACCCAGGGGTCTGCTCTCTGTACAGTAATACAGATTCTCCATTTCCTTGAGAATCAGGTACCTCACTAGCTACTTCCCTCAAGCCTTGTAATGCATGGTCTGAGAGCTGAGCCTGTGTCAGCTCTCTCTTTGTAACCCTTCCCAGTTCCTCTTCCGTGGGAAGTCTGGTATCCTCTGACACTGGTGCCTCACTGTCAGCCTGGTACTACTACTCACCTCTGCCCTTGCAGTCACTCTGTCCAAGGGAACATCAGTACCAACAAGCAGCTGTGGCTCACCTTCAGTCTCACTGCTACAGGGTAGCTCCCTCTCTGAAGTAACCACCTCACTAGTCCTGGCTTCAAGGGTTCACTCTTTCTGGGTCTCTCCAGGCTACCGGAGCCACATGCTTGTCTCCAAGCCTGACTGCATGTAACTGCATGCACACAAGGTACTGAATTATCAAAATCATTCCCTATCAGGACATCTCCAGGGATCTCCTCACACACACCTTATTTAAATCATTCCCTCTCAGGACATCTCCAGGGATCTCCTCAAACACACCTATTTGATTGCTTCCTTTTCTATCCTCCCAGTCAAGGTGAACCCTAACCAAAGGTATTTGGAATGGGGTCCCTCCTAAAGCTCTAACTGGAGTAGACTGCCCAAGCAAGTAGTGCTTTTCTGACTTCACAATGGTTAGGTGAGAAGCTGTGTCTCTTTTAGCAGTGCCCTGTTTCCCATCTGCTAAGATAGGAAATGACCTCTTGTGATAGTTTGGTAGTTTTGTTGTCTCCAGACAACATACTGCTGGCATTCTGTCATTCCCACTTACTGGCTCTCCCGCCTTTTGTTCCCCACCTTGCTTCCATGGACATCTATATGGTACATGGTCCCACTGGTTACATGAAAAACATTTAACCCTTGATCCTGGCCATACACCTGAACTACTGGCTTCTCTGTTTACCTAATGACTCTGTTGGGGTGGTTTAGGCTGCCCACCATAGGTTCCCTTATATCCTGGTGCAGCACTGGGTATCCCCTTCCTGTGCAGTGATGCTCTGATTGCTAGGTATAGGTCTCCCTTTTTCCACAACTCATCTGTGGTATTACATTCTCTATCTACTAACTAGATTCTCATGTCCTCAAGCAAAGTGCTAAGGGCTTGTTTTCTTGCCAAATGTCTGCCAGCCCTTCAAAAGTGACAACATTTCACCCACTCACCTACCTTTGAAAATAAGTGCTTAACTCAGCAATATATTCACACACACTTTCATGTGCCTTGCGTCTATGCTTACAAAACTTTTTTTCTGTAAGCTTCAGGTGTTAACTTAAAACAATCTAATAAACAATTTTTAACTGTATTATAATTTAAGCAATCAGTATCACACAATTTAGAAATAGCACTTACAGCTTTACCATGGAGTAAGGGGGTCAGGAACCATACCAGAGTCCTTTGCCAACATTATACTGTTTATATATCCTTTGAAAAGTATAAATAAAACTAGCAAAATTATCACCTTCTCTAAATTGTGGCAAAACATTTACTGACTTTGTTGCTTCTGGGGCTCGGTTACTCCCTTCCCCATTCCCTCCATGACCCTGGTGAAAAGTCACCACCTCCTTTTCGTGTTGCCTCTGCCTCTCATTTTCTTCAGCTTCCAGATGTCTCAGTCTCTCTGCTTATTCTAGTTCTAATCGTTTGGCCTCCAGTTCAAGTGTCTTTAACTCCAGATGGATTTTTAAGTCCTCTGAGGCAAAGTTGAACTGTCCATTTTCTGAGAGTTGTACATCCCCAAGGCCAGTCAGGTTGTCCTCCTGGTTGCTGTTCTGTGATGCATCTGTGGTTGCGGCTGCAATAATTTCTGCTTTAGTCAGGTTGTCATGCCCCAGTCCTTTGGCTTGGCACATCTCACTGAATTGGCTCCTTGTCAGCTTGCCATACTCCTCTGCTGACATCCTTGCCTGCTCCCCCTGACTAACTAAGCTAACAAAAATTAAATAAAACTATTGTGATGTGAAACTCTGAAAGTTCATAGTGTGGCTGCTTGAGAGTACAAACACTTTCTTTAGTGACCACTGCTTACAGACTACAGGAGTTCAATATCCACACCACTGAATCCCAATATGTGCATATCCCATCATGGCCAACCAATAAATGCGACGATCCACCACTGGACCACTAATCAAGGAGCCTCAATCCTCACCACTGGGACCTGTGGGGGGCATACACTGGGAGGATAACAGGTACACACACACAGTATTTCCAGAAGTAGCTATGTGCATCAAGTCCAATTTCCCTTAAGAGCACACAGAGACCACAGCCAGTCCGGGGATGGTTTCTCCCTCTTTATCCAGGTCCCCAGTAAGACTCCTCACTGGCACAGCTATAGAGTTGCGATCTCAGCTGATTGGCCAAGCCAAGACCTCCAGCACCCTCTCTGTCCAACCAGTGCTTCGTGTCCTTGCCTAAGTAGCTGACTCATACACACACACACACACACACACACACCTGGGAAAGGCTGTCACAGATTTACTAGCTATGCCCTCTTCTGCCCAGACTATAAGATAGTTATCACTGCCACCAGCCAACTCCTTGTCAGCTACATTAAGGCCCTTAACAAAGGGTGTCCAATCTTACTGTGAATGTTACTCTTAATACAAGTGGTAGTTTGATCAAGAGCAAGGATAAAGATATAAGGAGTGGCCCACACAGTTTCACCAAATAAATATGCAAGTACTCTCAGAACTTAAATATGTCTTACAAAGATAAGCCACAATGAAAGGTTTAAATATATTTAATGTTGTTGTGTCTTTCGGCTTTTTCCCAGTTAGGGGTCGCCACAGCGGAACTCCAGTCCGCTAATGATTGGCGGTTGATTTTTACGTGCCGAGTTGCCAGCCCTGACGCACAACCTTCCACGAAGGTATGCCCATTCACACCTGTCTCCACGCAGAAGATGCTCTAGCTGAGAATCAAATATATTTAATAATAAGTAATAAAAGAACAAGAAAATACTCAGCAAATAATCACAGTTACACCAGAGTTCAAAATCACAGGAAATACTTAAAACAAAATTGCAGGACAGTCTCAAATAAATAAAGAAAATATCTAAACTATGCTTCACTATACTCCTGACTGAATCTAAGAGAATTACTACACAACAGAAATGTACTTACAGAGCAAGGCAGATGTGGTGAATGGATCTTCTAGTTGTTGTTGTCAGGTCAAAGACAGAATTCAGAATGCTGGGTCTCTCTCTTAGAAACTTTTTAAATTAATATTTCAAATATTACTGTTGGGATAACCTGCAGAATGACATTATTTCTTGTCATTTTAATCTATCCATCTGAAACACCCACAGCTGGAAGCCAGCAGTATTTAGCATCTACCTGTGAAAATACATATTCCTCAGATCTTTGGCAGATGATGGAAGTCATAAAAGAATTACATCCCTCCATATCTCAAGACTAGTAATTATTTATCCTCAAAAGTAACACAGAGACCTCCATAGTATAGTCATCCTGTCTCTTGCTGCCATAAGCTAATTTAATTTCAGCTATTTTTCTGAAGTTTTGATGAAGTGAAGTTACCCTCCTGTGTTCCAGTTTCCACTATTAAAATATATACATTTAAACAGCTACAAGAGCGCATTTACATTTCTGTTCTATTCCAGTAGGGCACACTGTGGATACATTTCAAGCGCTTTGCAAAACCCTTTTTTCAACACACGCCTGTACGAACCTAGTTTGATATATACGTGAAATACAGTTCTAATACATTTGTAACACAAGCATCTTATATGAATCATGTTGATATTCATAAATGTCATATAATTATTTACAAAATTCCAGATAGCTGAGCTGGCAGTATCCCCCTTTGTCACAGAATGTGACAGTATTTGCCTATAGCAATAAACGATACAGACATCTGTCACATACTGTGTTTTATATGTGTCTAGTACAGCTCCTCAAAAGAAAAAAAGTAATAAAACATAAATATTCAAAACTCAGGGACTAAACAAAATTCAATAAAATAAACATGAAACAAAAACACTTTTTTGCACAGGGGCAAGCCCAGTTGTACCCCCCCCCCCAACAAACACACAAACACACACACACACACACACACACACACACACACACACACACACACACACCCTTGCTGCTAATGTATATACTAACACCAAGACTGTACTACAGTGGGGAAAAGGGCAAATTTCTAATTACCACTGTAGCCCAAGCATGCACATGAAAAGACAGGCAATTTGAGATCTATCCATTTTTCAAAAAAAAGTAAAGCTTCCCTCAAGAACTAATGGTGTTCTTGTATGACTGTCCAAAAAAATACTGAACAAAATCAGGAATCACCGAAATTCGGCAGAAATAAAAACGTAAAACAAAATGTATTGTAGTTAATGAAACAAATAAAATTAAGGTAAGCACTTTCGCGATAACAATCGCTTCATCACATGTTAAAGTTTCAATAACTGCAATAAAATTTGTTTTATGTTTTTAATTCTACCGTGTTTTAGTGATTCCTGGTTTTCTTCAGTATCTTTCCATTTCTGATTGCTTTTGCCACGCTTTTCATTGTTCAAACAAATGAACATTCAACCAGATGACATATATATATATATATATATATATATATATATATATATATATATATATATATATATATATGGATCTACCTCACTTTGTCAGATTCCCACTTCATTGAATCTCAGTTCATCGACTCTGAAAATATCGAAATTGCACTTCATCGAAGCAGGGGAACAAAGAAGATTTTCCCATGACAAGCAACCAGTTACCCAAAAAGAAACAAAACCTAAACTGCTCCATCCCTAACCCACCCACATGGGGGGCTATGCCCCACAAACCCCTCAATGTGGGGGGCTGCATCCCCCCACACCACCTAATTAAATATACCAACTCTGAGAGTGCACTACAGTTGGGACAAGGGCAAAATTCACCGTCTCGCACAAGTTACTTACTGTGTCTATATATATATATGTAGACAGAGAGAAGACAGAGAGAGAGAGAGAAAGGGAGAGATATAACTATGTATCTATATCTATATATATCTATCTATATATATATATATATATATATATATATATATATATATATATATATATATATATATATATATGTATATACACACACACACACAAACACACACACACACACACAAATGTAGATCAATACATCATAAAATTCATACATCAGACAGTAAATACTCAATCACCCATTCACCAGCCACGCAAAAAAAAAAAATAAAAAAAGTAAAACTTTTTTTTCTGTAGGAAGACTTTGCCAATTTTGTATAACCAACTCCAAGATTACAGAATGATAGGGAATGGGCAAATTCCCCAATCCCAATGTACCAAAATATCACATAGAAAACAAATCTTGTACATGCAATCAGCTGTACTGGCTTTTTTCTGTTTGACAATTTGAATTGTTGACGGCAACTTGTCCGTAGCCTATAATATATATAATACACACACATATGCATGGTCAGGAGCACAAATGAGCAACACACAAGGAGTGATAAAAACTGAGGGACAACACAAACGTGAAACATATAAAATGAGAGAATTATAAAAAAATTGACATGAGAATTTTTGATTATCGGTTGATATTTTAACATTATTTAATTCCCTTTGTTGAGAGTTATATTATGGTTCTTTTTTGAGTATAAAAAGTAACATTCCAAAGTTATTTTATGTACTATCACCAGCAAAGCTATATGGGGCTGTAGCAGTGTGACAGAGTGACCGCAAATGATTTTATTCATTTGGTTTCCATGTCCCAAAGTGCTGTGGTCCTGTATGAAGCACTCTGTGGAACTGATTTAGCAAAATAAAAAATGAGATGGAGCATTTGGTACATTTGTGAGGCAGGAATGAGGTTGCCCTCAAAATCTGAGGGATATGAATATTTCATCAGTAATATGTACTTTGTAGGAAGTATAGTTGTTGTTTGAGAAAAGAGTGCTAATAGAGTGTAATGTGCATCTCACTGACATTATGTGGTCTGCATATTCATTAGGGTATACATTGTATAAACTGACATGAGTAAAGGGGCTATAGTATACATACCGAGCTCTCTATGTGTGATTATCCCTTTACTTCTGTTTCGCCAGCAGTGCACTGCATTGTCAGAGAAATGCTAGTAGTTATTACATGACCGGTAGTACTTCATAATAATTGATTTAAGGACTTGGTAGGCAATTTCTGGATTGTCACATTTACAAATCTTCTGTTTATCAGATGACTGACACCAAATCGAGTACATCAGATAAACACATGAAACTCTTAAGAGAACAGTACTGTTTCAGAGTTAGTCTCTTTCTTTTAAAGGACGGGGTGTCTAATGCCAACTCATAACCATGTCCTACAGAAGTCTTTTCTGTTGTTTTTGGTTTATCACATATATGACATACAGTCACCAAGGTATATGAAATTGAATTTGGGCATTGACACTCAACAGTTCATTTGCTTTAGAAGCTATTTTTCACTGGCAGAATACTTTGTGCATGAATAATCTAAGTTCAGAGAAAATCATACACGTGTCACAAAGACGGTACTGCTACACTTGCATTCTGTTTAGAGTGTTGTGTTGCATTTGTGGAATGTTTAGTGCTTGAATATTCTGTTGCTCATCTTTTGGCAATGAGGTACTAGAAAGCCATGGAGACATGTTAAACTGTCATGTGCAGAACATTACGACACAAGGAATCTGTCTTATTTACTGCTGTTTGTTAACTGGAAAAGTCCAGTTGAGCAGAGCCCATTTTCAATGCTAGCCTCAGGAGAATTTAAAGTGTATAATACATGAGAATAACAGGCACGATATGAAAGCATTTAAATCTGGCATATGCAAAGAGAAAGAAACGTGCAGTTAATGCAGCAAATTCAGCAGTAATTGCTTGAGAGCATTTACAAGGATAGAGGGAGCGCAGATTTAGCCAGAGTTTAATTAAAGAACATCAAGCAAGATTAACAGTACAGCATATGTTACTGAGTGGCTGAGGGGTGATGATAAAACAAGTCAAATGTTTGTCTGCAGTGAATGTGCAAATGTTTGTGAGTTAGGGTTAGAAAAAAGACTAAGTGTATAGATGTAGTGCTGTGTATGTCTGCTGCTGTATGTGCTGTGTGTCGGCGTGTCCTGTTTAGTGGCAGTGCTGTACAATTATTCTAAGGTAAGCAGTGTTGTGCTAGTTACTTACAAAAGTAATAAGTTACTATTACTAGTTAATTTCAGTGAAAATAATGTATTACTATTACTTATTACTTTTCTAAAAAAAAAGTAATATATTACTATACTAGTTACTAAAAAAAGTGATATATTACTATTACTAGTTACTAAAAAAAGTGATATATTACTATTACTAGTTACTAAAAAAAGTGATATATTACTATTACTAGTTACTAAAAAAAGTGATATATTACTATTACTAGTTACTAACTAAAGGGTGGCTGCAGTGGTGCAGCAGTTAGCATTGCCCCCTCACAGCAAGAGGTTCTCTGGTTCGATTCAAGGCTGGGTGCCTTCTGTGCGGTGTCTGCATGTACTCCCTGTGGTTGTGTAGGTTTCTTCTAGGTGCTTTGGTTTTCTCCCACATTCCAAAGATATGCTGTAGCTGGATTGGACACTAAATTGGCCCTAGGAGTGAGTGTGTGCATGTGCCTTCTGTAGAAGGTTGGGCACCAGGCTGGCAACTCAACACCATAAAACTCCACTGCCAATCGTTCTGTGGACCGTTGTTCCACTGTAGTGACCCCTAACTTGGAAAAGTCAAAAGAAGACGACTAGTTACTAACTAAAGTAACATGTTACTTTTACATAAGTATAGTTTATCAATTGTAATATTGAGATTTTCTCACACAAGTAAGCATATATAAGTATATTACAGTTGTATACACAATGTTACAATGATGATGAATAGCATTTAACAGTTGAAAAACCTCCAGCAGATTAGTCTTTATAGCTGGGTAGCACAGTGGTGCAGTGGTTAGCATTGTCACCTCACATCAAGAGGTTCTTTGATTCAATTCTCGGCTGGAGTGCCTTCTGTGTGGAATCTGCATGTCCTCCCTGTGTTTGTGTGGGTTTCCTTCAGGTGCTCTGGTTTCGTTCCACATTCAGAATACATGATGCAGGTGGATTGGACATTCAAAACTGGTCCCAAGTGTGAGTGTGCACGTGCGTGTGCCTCTTGAGGAAGGTTGGGTGCTGGGCTGGCAATCTGACACATTAAAACACTACTGACACTTGTTCTGCCAACTGATGATCCACCATGATGACCCCTAACAGGCAAAGCCAAAAGGAGAAGAAGAAGGCTAGTCGTTATAGCTAGAGAGTCGCAAATAATAATTAAACCAAACCATACACAGCCAGCAGCACAAGACCTATAAAAACCTATTACATTTTGCCTACATTTAACTACTAAAAACAAAACATGGAAAGAATTTTAAATAGAACATAACAAAAAAATTGTCAAGACAAATGTTGGTTGATCATAGATCCACCCAAAGAGTCCTGTTTGGTGCAGTGGGTTGGGGCATCAGGTGTTAAACCGATGAGTGGTGAGTTCGATTCCAATTGATGGTGGTATGGAGAACCAATGCTGTTTATTATATGACAAGGTAAGGATATGATCTCTAGCAAGCTATAACTGTCCCAGTGTTAGGAGTGTTTTAGTGGGTGAGAGTCCCACAGTACCAGAGCAGGGCAAAAGTCTTGTCATCATTAGCTTTCAGCTCCTTGCAGTGCTAAAAAAATGAAGTAAATTTGACTCCATATTAATTCTAATATTCTGTTATGAATGCTACGTTGTTTACTATCATAAGTATGAAACGCAGTAATATCGACTTGGAAAAACAAAAGCGGAGTGTACCGACATGCAGAATGTCGAATCTGCATATTAATATGCAAATTTGACCTTACTTGACATTAAGAGAATGCAATCCTACACTGCACCAGATATAACATGAGGATTTTGCAGGGGGGCAAGACCCCCTGCGCCCTTCACGCCCCCTGCAAAATATATATTCCGACTGCGAGATCGCACTACAGTGGGGAAGAGGGTACATTTCATGATCCCCACTGTACCATGCTCTCTAGTTCAATGACCAACCTCATCTTTGTGAATGCACTGAGCATTCGCTGAAATGGAACTTGCATAAGGGAAGGATCAACAACATGGGTCAGCCAAATGTCATTCGACAACCCATGGTCTCTGAAACTTCCCTCGGCAATTTAAATGTAAACCATGCCACATGCTATGAGTTGTGCCAAGATTATGTTGTAGTTTTTTTGTACAAATTCCCCCCTCAAAGTCTCTATTACCTCCTAATATCTGATTACTATTGATTATTATCCATACTATATAGGGCCCCCAAAAGTTTTCCATCACTCTTCAGGGGGCGCTATCACCCATGTAGACAAAGAATAGTTGTGTTATATCTTACCATAACTATACATGTCCTTCTGTTCTATGCTGCAGTATTCTTTACATATGGATTGTCTTCTAACCTATGACCTGATGTCCGGCCAGTATACGAAAGCTTCTAGCCACTGCCAGTACATGGGACATCGCACATATAGTCTGACAATGTCAGCCATAAAAGGAACATCCACACATACCATCCACAGAACAAGGAGGCTCCATGAGGAACATTAGTCCTAAGGAAACTAATAAGTCATCCAAGGAAGGGACAAGATACAGGGGGAAGGAGGGTGGGACAGAATACTGCAATACAGAAAAGAAGGACATCTATGGTTATCGTAAGATATAACACAACTATTCTATGTCCTTCTAGTCAGTGTTGCAGTATTCTTTACATATGGGAGGGTACCAAAGTTTAGTAGGAACCTTAGGAGGAGGAAGGTGCAGAGGAAAAGTGCTTTGAAGAATTTTACAAAAATCCATGGAGAATGGCTCGAGCAAACCCTGCCCTAGAATTAGAAATAGTGTCCAAGTTGTAATGCTTGGTAAAGGTATGCACAGAAGACCAAGTAGCAGCCTCTAGAACAGAGTTAGCTTCCAGGCCTTTAACGAAAGCACCTAAAGAAGCAACATATCTAGTGGAGTGGGCTCTAACAGGAGCAGCCAGAGACTTGCCATGAAAGAAATACAAAACTCAACAGTCTTAGAAATCCAAGAGGAAATTGTTTGTCTAGAAACAGGTAAACCCAGAGCACTGGGATGAAAAGACACAAAAAGCCGATCCGATTTCCTGATAGCTATAGTCTTGTCTAAATAAAATCTAAGTTGCCTATGAACATCCAAAGATTGTAGAATCTTTCCATTGGAGGCCTGAAGAGAAGGGAAAAGGTTGGCAATTGGATCTGGTTAAGAGATCTCTCATTTAGCACTTTAGGCATTAAGGAAGGTTTGGTGTGCAAAGAGACTCTGTCCTTGTGAAAAATCAGGAAAGTGGAGATACCATCAAAGTCTGAATCTCAGAAAATCTCCTAGCCGAGGTCAAAGCTACCAGAAGCAGAGTCTTCCAAGTACAAACCTTTAGAGAAGCAGAATCTGCAGGCTCAAAATGGGCCAGAGTTAGCTTCTCTAGGGCATAATTATGATCCGAATGTGGTGGTACTGGTTCATGGGAGGCTTAATATGTAGGACACTTTTAAGGAGAAATGTTACCTCCAAGGATGTGATGATAGTAGACAAGCAGAAAGATCAGAACTGGACTTTCACTGAAGAATATTGCAAGACAATGGTAAACAGTTCATACAAGTAAGAAAGCAATATAGGGATGTCCACAGAAAGTCAATCTAGACTTCTTGAAAGGCACCAGCTAGAAAATCTTTTCCATTTGGAGGTGTAAGATTTCCTAGTATTGGGTTTCCTGGCCTCCTGCAAAACCCAGAGCACATTCTGTGAGAAAAGGTGCTTAAAAGGGATCAAAGGTTGATCACCCATAAAGTCATTTGCAATGTTGAGAGATGTGTATGAAGCAAGAATGCCTTGCCCTTTGTGAGCAGGTACAACTGGTGAGGCAACCTTCGTGATGGCCAGTGGCTAGTTGCAGAAAAAGAGGGAACCAATGCTGTCTTGGCCAACAGGTCACCAAAAAGATTTTTGGTTTGTCCTTCTGAATTTTCAGGAAGATTTTCTGAATGATATGGAAGGAGGGGGTGCATACAGAAACATCCTCTTCCATGAGAAGGAAAGGGCATCTACCTATAAAGCCAGAGGATGTGGGGCTCTGGCACAACATAGAGGAAGTTGTCTGTTTTGAGGGGAGGCAAATAGGTCCAGCTGTGGAGTACTCCACCAGTGAACCAGATCCAAGAACACATCCCTGTGAAGCATACATTCGTGGGAGTGTGACATAGATCTGCTTAACATGTCCACCACAGCATTGCAGGAGTGGCTTGTGGCATCGGGCTGCTGGACTGCAGCCCCTCAAAATAAAAAATAGAAAAAAAAATTATTTTTTAAATTTCGCGGACTTCGCGCATGCGCAGTAGTCCCGACTACTGTCTGTCTATGCGCATGCTCCAGGCAGTCCAGCAGTCCCCATAGGGGGACACAAGGAGACGTCTGTGCACTTTTAAAGTGCACAGACTCGCTGGGATTATGTGTCGCGTCCGGACTGCAACAGCAGCAGTCAGGACAGTCTCATCGTCGGGAAGGAGCTTTGGTTGGGATCTCGTCGGGAAGGAGCGTTGGTTGGGATCTCGTGGGTCTTTGTATTGCACGGGCAGGATGTATGTTAGCTGGATATATTCAGGTAAGTGTATGGTGCTTTTTGCTGTTATTTTACAATGTTTATACTGGATTGGTGTGTGTATGGTGCTTTTTACTGGATTGACTTTATGGTGTGTGTATGGTGCTTTTTACTGGATTGACTTTATGGTGTGTGTATGGTGCTTTTTACTGGATTGACTTTATGGTGTGTGTATGGTGCTTTTACTGGATTGACTTTATGGTGTGTGTATGGTGCTTTTTACTGGATTGACTTTATGGTGTGTGTATGGTGCTTTTTACTGGATTGACTTTATGGTGTGTGTATGGTGCTTTTTACTGGATTGGCTTTATGGTGTGTGTATGGTGCTTTTTAGTGTGTGTGTGTGTGTGTGTGTGTGTGTGTAAATTTGTGTGAGTGCATGCATGAATAGGTGAATGCATGTTGGGCGATGGGCTGACATGCCAAAACACCTCCCTGGGATAACAAGCAAATCTAGCAACACTGAGGGGTGACATTAGCCACCAGTTAGAACTTTTGTTACATTAAACAAGATGGAGATAGGGGAGAAGTACTAGATAACTTGGATAGCTCTTGAAGATCATGTCTTATGTGCACTTAGGGACGGGCAGGACACTAGACACCAGGATATCCTATGTAGCATGCCTAAAGCCATTTAAAAAAAAGTTTTTCACAACAAGATGTGAGGGAGCACAAGCCAACAGGGACACCTTTCACAGAATATGTAAAGGCAGTAAAAAAGTTTCAAACCCTGCACCATCCCACCTCAGTCAAAACATACCAGTCTAGTGTTCCAACATTAAACACCAGGTTATTTGAAAATATTAGTTAAGTATGCTTAAAATGTTCAACGTGAACGGGGGAAAGGTTTTGAACTTTGCACCTTTTAGGTAGAGAGCAGGAACATTAATTATATTAACTAATCTACAAAGTATAAAGCTTGAATGCCTGGCATGATCAAATGCATGATCACAAGGGACAGTGTAGGAAGACTTCAGTACAAAGCCAGAAGGAGCACTTGGTAATCCCAGGGACATTATTTAACTACTAGCAGGACGATAACCCCAGGAACATTATTTAACTACTACCAGGACTCACTTAAAAATATTGAGAACAACAGCTCTAGCATTGACAACCAGCCTACAGACATTGAGGGGAATGAAACTCTAATGTTTGCCATTATTGACTGACTGTAAGGATTTGTGATTTACGAGGGCAGGAACAAATAAATAAAAAGAGAAGTCAAGGATGTTCTAATATTTACTCAAGGTCAGGTAATAGGTATGTGAAGAGTGTGTGTGTGTGTGTGAAAATGCCCCAGGTGGTGTGGTAGGGAATACCTCAGGCTTGAACCCTGTACCTTGTATGCAGGTGTTAAAGACTTGAGTTCCCTACCCACCACCATTTGTAAAAAAACTGCAGATTTTTGCCTCATATTTGATCTGATCTGTTCCTCGTAGTATCTGTGGTTTGTAAATGCTGCAATGCTTGATATTTGATGGTGTAGTTGTAGCATTGTTGCCTCACAGCTGCAGGTTCTCAGGTTTGATTCTTGGCTGGGGTTACTTTGTGGGGTCTGTTATCTTCTCCCTGTGTTTGTGTGGGTTTGCTTTTATTTGATGTTGCACTGATAGCATTGTTGCCTCACAGCTGCAGGTTCTCAGGTTTGATTCTTGGCTGGGGTTACTTTGTGGGGTCTGTTATCTTCTTCCTGTGTTTGTGTGGGTTTGCTTTTATTTGATGTTGCACTGGTAGCATTGTTGCCTCACAGCTACAGGTTCTCAGGTTTGATTCTTGGCTGGGGTTCCTTCTTTGTGGGGTCTGTTATCTTCTCCCTGTGTTTGTGTGGGTTTATTTTTATTTGATGGTGCACTGGTAACATTGTTGCCTCACAGCTGCAGGTTCTCGGGTTTGATTCTTGGCTGGGGTTCCTTCTTTGTGGGGTCTGTTATCTTCTCCCTGTGTTTGTGTGGGTTTGCTTTTATTTGATGTTGCACTGATAGCATTGTTGCTTCACAGCTGCAGGTTCTCAGGTTTGATTCTTGGCTGGGGTTACTTTGTGGGGTCTGTTATCTTCTCCCTGTGTTTGTGTGGGTTTGCTTTTATTTGATGTTGCACTGATAGCATTGTTGCTTCACAGCTGCAGGTTCTCAGGTTTGATTCTTGGCTGGGGTTCCTTCTTTGTGGGGTCTGTTATATTCTCCCTGTGTTTGTATGGGTTTATTTTTATTTGATGGTGCACTGGTAGCATTGTTGCCTCACAGCTGCAGGTTCTCGGGTTTGATTCTTGGCTGGGGTTCCTTCTTTGTGGGGTCTGTATCTTCTCCCTGTGTTTGTGTGGGTTTGCTTTTGTGTCCTGCCATTTTACAAAGACGTGTCTGCAGTATTAATCCCTGCGTCTCTGCTGAAAATTGTTTTTGTTCTGTCCTCAGTAAAATTGACAGGCATTTGAATTTCAGACTTCAGGTTTCTGAATGTTTAATTCCTTGCATAATTGATGGTGCAGTGGTAGTATTGTTGCCTCACAGCTGTAGGTTTTCTGGTTTGATTCTTGGTTGGGGTGGCTTCTGTGTGGAGTCTGCATCTCCTCCCAGTGTTTGTGTGGATTTGCTCTGGTGCCCTGCCATTTTACAAAGACGTGTCTGCAGTATTAATCCCTGCATCTCTGCTGAAAATTGTTTTGGTTCTGTCAGCAGTAAAATTGACAGGCATTTGAATTTCAGACTTCAGGTTTCTGAATGTTTAATTCCTTGCATATTTGATGGTGCAGTGGTAGTATTGTTGCCTCACAGCTATAGGTTTTCTGGTTTGATTCTTGGTTGGGGTGGCTGCTGTGTGGAGTCTGCATCTCCTCCCAGTGTTTGTGTGGATTTGCTCTGGTGCCCTGCCATTTTACAAAGACGTGTCTGCAGTATTAATCCCTGCGTCTCTGCTGAAAATTGTTTTTGTTCTGTCCTCAGTAAAATTGACAGGCATTTGAATTTCAGACTTCAGGTTTCTGAATGTTTAATTCCTTGCATAATTGATGGTGCAGTGGTAGTATTGTTGCGTCACAGCTGTAGGTTTTCTGGTTTGATTCTTGGTTGGGGTGGCTTCTGTGTGGAGTCTGCATCTCCTCCCAGTGTTTGTGTGGATTTGCTCTGGTGCCCTGCCATTTTACAAAGACGTGTCTGCAGTATTAATCCCTGCATCTCTGCTGAAAATTGTTTTGGTTCTGTCAGCAGTAAAATTGACAGGCATTTGAATTTCAGACTTCAGGTTTCTGAATGTTTAATTCCTTGCATATTTGATGGTGCAGTGGTAGTATTGTTGCCTCACAGCTATAGGTTTTCTGGTTTGATTCTTGGTTGGGGTGGCTGCTGTGTGGAGTCTGCATCTCCTCCCAGTGTTTGTGTGGATTTGCTCTGGTGCCCTGCCATTTTACAAAGACGTGTCTGCAGTATTAATCCCTGCGTCTCTGCTGAAAATTGTTTTTGTTCTGTCAGCAGTAAAATTGACAGGCATTTGAATTTCAGACTTCAGGTTTCTGAATGTTTAATTCCTTGCATATTTGATGGTGCAGTGGTAGTATTGTTGCCTCACAGCTATAGGTTTTCTGGTTTGATTCTTGGTTGGGGTGGCTTCTTTGTGGAGTCTGCATCTCCTCCCAGTGTTTGTGTGGATTTGCTCTGGTGCCCTGCCATTTTACAAAGACGTGTCTGCAGTATTAATCCCTGCATCTCTGCTGAAAATTGTTTTTGTTCTGTCAGCAGTAAAATTGACCGGCATTTGAATTTCAAACTTCATGTTCTTCAGAATACATAGTAGCACAACCTTTTTTTCTAGCAATTTTCTAAGTTTATAAGATGAATGTTTTAAATTTGTCCCTATTTTTGGGACTGTATTCCCCCATTATTGGCTTTGTCCAGGTTTTTGTGCTAAGGTTGACAGCTATGGCAAGAACTGAATTCACTGAATATGTTTGAGGGCTGTATTCCCTCATTACTGGGTTTGTCCAGGTGTTTTGTACTAAGAGGTTGACAGCTATGGTGAGAACTGAATTCACTAAATGATAGCCGTTTAAGTTTCAGTCTTCCTCTCTTTTACAAAGCAGCTGATGTGGCATAGTGGTATGTTACTCTGACTGTTTTTTGCTCAGGGACCTTGGCAGTAAAATGTATGGTGGCAACACAACATTTTATTCTAGCAACTTTCCAAGATTATACAAGCAATGTTTAATGTGTCCCTGGTTTTTGGGCTTTTGACCCCCCCCCCAATACATTTTGGCTTTTTCCAGTTTTCTTGAGCTGCGAAGTTGAGATGCAGTTGAGTATTGAATAGATTTTCCAAGGAGCTGAGAGCTGCAGGGGAATAGAAGTTTAGTGCTTTGCCTAGTTAATACTATAGCACAACAGGTTGTGTACTTGCTTTTGATGCAGAAGGCTGTGGGTTCTACTCCCACAAGGGGTGGATGCTGCCATACTGAGAATGTTCTCCTTGGTGAAGATACTAACTATGAGTCTCTTATCAGTTTACCATCCATTTCCTCTTGCAATATTATTACTAGCCTATCATGTTTTAATGTAATATAGGCAATTTATTCCTGAGGGGCAACAGACACTTTATTTTTCGATGAAACCATGAAATATAAAGGTGATTGCTAGCAGCAACCGCTTCATTAGTTACAGATTTCTTTAATGTGGAATTATTTAGATGACTTACTTCAGAGATTGTGCATATTTACTGATAATGGACTGTAGAATTGTGCATATTTACTGATAAAGGTGGACTGTAGAACTGTGCATATTTACTGATAATGGTGGACTGTAGAATTGTGCATATTTACGAATAATGGTGGACTGTGGAATTGTGCATATTTACTAATAATGGTGGACTGTAGAATTGTGTATATTTACTAATAATGCTGGACTGTGGAAGTCTGAGTAGACTTTTTTATGATAAATGTTCTCAACTGGGCAGTTTTGCCATTATGGGTGCATATGGTTTGTTTCATTGCTTACTGGAAAAATGTTCAAAACAAATTTAAAACACCCTCTAACAAGTGTACTGTATTGTACAAGGAATATCATTTTAGTACAATGAGGAAGGTGTATCAAAGAGCACATGTATATTTCATATGCAAGGGGCCTATGATTTGAAAACAGCCCAAAATTAATTTTTATCTGCCACTGGCAAAATGTATTTTCTTTGAATGTGAGTTTCAAGGGCAGAGAAGTTTTAATGCTAAGTTTTCATTGTGAGACTGCATTGCTTTGTTTAACAGATAACTTAGTGTTTGTGCTGTAAAATACAAAATAAAACTTTCAAATGAAGTCCAACTCATCATAGAAGTAAAGCAGTATGCACATTAGTGTTTATGGTAAATGGAGTGAAATAGCCAAGTAATGGTTCATTGGAATGGCTGCAGAGGCTCCATTCAACCATTATTTTGTCAGGGGGGAAGGGCAGCAAACTCAGACAGGCCCAGCTGAACTATACCTCCCAACTGTCCAGATTTTCAAAGAATGAATAGATTTTTGCTTCTTATTTTTGGTTTGTTCTTCATAAAATTTGTAGTTTTCTGGCAAATCATTTAGGAATTAAGTCACTAAATAATAAGTTTCAAACTTCATAACCTTCAGAAAAATGCATGTTAAAGTAAGAGCTGTTCTATCAACTGTCTCAATTTATACAAGAGCAATTTTAGTACTGTTTATATGTGCCCCAATATATTTGGCCTTGTTCAGATTTACTGCATTAACAGGTTGAGAGGTACATACAAATAAATTGCTTTATAGAATTAGGCATAGCCAACCTCTCAACTGTCCCCAATTTTGGCTCAAAATGTTGCTCTTCCCCCTAATAATCCCTCCGCAAAATAGCAATTTTGGAAGAAAACATGGAGGGTTTACAATTAAGAAATAACTGTAATAATCAAAGTTATAGATTACTTGAAATGCATGTAGATTCTTTTATTTTGTCAGCTGCTCAAGGTAGCAGTACTAATATTAAAGTGTCCCTTCTTTGACAGATAGCAGCTGTATTGTGTGTCTATTTTATATTTTTGCATCATATTTTTGGTCCATTTTTCATAAAATTGTGTTTTTTGGCAAATTAGTGACAAATCACTAAAGACTGAAGTTAGAAAATGACAGACATTTGAGTTTCAGATTTTATACCCTTCAGAAAATTCATACTAATGCAAGACCTATTCTATGATCTTTCTAACTTTATTAGAGCAATATTTAAAAATTGTCCTTATTTTTGGGCCTTTGTCCCACTTCTGTGTATGGCTTTGTCCAGATTTCTTGCTCTTGAAGTTGAGAGGTATGACAAATGTGTCAGGGCCATCACAGTCAGCCAGAGAGATTTCAAATTGTGACATGCTTGTTGCACCCCACTCCCCCATGTAGTGACTCTGGATGTGTCCAAGCAAGACAAGGAGTAGTTGTATCTACCTTGGATGGGGAGGACACACTGCATAAGTACTACAGTGGCTTTTCATCTGTCCTTGATTTTGCAGAATGGTCTGGTTTCTGTCATATTTTTGTACTGTTGATTTATGCTTATTACTCAGATTTATGCTTATTACTCAAAGTGCCTGTTGCTCTGTGTTTAAGGAGCAATGCTTTAATGACCATAAGGTAAGCTTGTCTGAGATCGTAAGATGCAAGTAAGCTTTAATAAGCATACTGTTAAAGAATTGCCAACATTGAAAGCCTTTCTGTTGTTGCCATGCAGAGAATACTTGACTAGATAATGTATAAGACTTGGGTATTAAAGGACAGGATTCCATTATTTTAAAAAGCTCATTACACTTGTTGTAGACTTCCAGTCATCTCTACAGACTTTACCCGTAAACTAAACAGAATGCCAATCATGTGTGGTCCATAACCTGTACAGTAATCCTTTAAGCAATGTATCTTGAGCTTGTTTCTTGTTTGCTTTTCATTTTTTACTTTTATCATGTTTTCCCCATGAAACAAGTAGATAGTTGTTAGGCAGCAGGTCTTTTTTGGATAAGAAACATTTTTACAAGTGGGGGCATCACATAGATTTCTACTTTCAGCATGTTACTTGGTACTTTAATAAAGCTGAATATAAATTATAATTAGAACTGCAGTGCAAGGAGAAGTGGTTTGAGTTGAGTGCTTCTGGTTTTTCTTATACTTGATTTTGACTGGCATTCCAGTAATGTATTTAAAAAGTAATTTATTTGTTCATGCCTCACAACCTTTTGTTTCCATCTTGATATTAAGTAAGCTGTCATGCAGCCAATGCATTGAAATATTTTTATTCTTCTACACTTATTTTTGTCTTGATTGGACTTTCATAATGATGGTTTGCCACCCAGGGCAGCGTATTTAATTAAAGTTAGTTTTTTGTGGTTTTGTGCATAGCTCCTCCCCTTTCTGGTTGACCCCACCCATTCAGCTGTCTCCTGCAGCCCCCCTGTGATTTGAAGTCACCAGCTGCCACTGCAGCATTGTGAGCTGAGGGTAAATGGACAGCATGAAGGGTAACCTTGTACTGAATTGCTAGTTCTTATGCCCTGAGAGCTTACATCCAAAGAAGGTAAGATTTACCCCCCCCCATTTGTTTATGTACCATAGAACTGTGATGTTATCTGTTAAAACTTTCAGAGGACCTGGCAGAAAGAGAGGTTGAAAAATCTGAAAGGCTAGGATCAGAGTTCTGATTTCTTTGATGTCAATGTACTCTCTCTTTTGAGATGGAGACCAGTGAACCTGAACCTTCTTCTGTGCAAAGGTCACCCCCAATCCCACCCAGCCTGTGTCTGAAGCATCTGTGAAAAGCTGTTGAGAAGGATGGAGCAAGAGAAGAGGTGGGCCTGGATTCAAAAATGGCTGCTGACTCCACCAGAGGAGCTCTGTTTTCAGGCAGGGAAGAAGAGCAATGAGAAGCTCTAGCGGCTGTACATGTTGAGACCATCCTGGCTTCAGGTACCACTGAAACATCCTCCTGTGAAGCTTTGCAAAGGGTAGCATGGGAATCATAGAAGCCATGAATCCCAGGAGTCTTAGGAACTCCCTGTCTTAGATAAAGGGAAGAGACAGCAGGCTTTCCATGAAGGAAGTTAAGAGTGTAAATCTTGTCTGTTATGAGCAAAACCATCATCTGATCTGTTTTGAACCTGCACCCCAGAAAAATGTGATCCTTTGATGGGGTGAGAGTGGATTTTTTTGAAGTTTATAGTGAACCCCAGGCTTTTTTGAAGGAGATGAATGGCCTGCTGAAGATTTTGAGACAACTGTTCTGAATTGAGAGAAACAAAGAAGAGGTTGTCCAGATAGGGAGAAACTTGAATCTCCTGGATCCTCAAGTAGGCAATGTCAGGGGCCAAGCACTTTGTGAATACCTTTGGGGTAGTGGAGAGACCAAATGGTGAGGCAGAGAACTGAAAGTGCAAAGAACCCACCGAGACATGTAAACATTTCCTGTAAAGAGGATGAATAGGAATGTATAGGTAAGCATCGTTGAGGTCCAAGGATGCCATGAATAAATGGGGAGAAACCAGGAGAAAGAGTGTCTGATGGGACAATATGAGAAAAGATGGCACCTCTAGAAAGGTGTTTCAGTGTGAGAAGTCTAGAATTGGTCTCCAAGGACCATCCTTTCTTGGGACCAGAAACATTCTGGAATAGAAACTTCTGTCTCTCTGATCCTGAGGAACATTGTGGATGGCGCCTTGTAAAGAAGTTGTGATAGGGGCTGTAGGAACAACTCCAGCTGACTAAAGGGGGTCTGTGGAACCCCAATGAAAGGAAAGAGAGTCTTCCAAGTCATGAATATCCTTTATGAATGACAGATAGGATCCAGTATTCCTGAGTGATGTTTGCTCAGACTGGAAAAGAAAAGGAGAGGCAAAGAGACAGAAGAGTATGACAAACACTAATACATGTGAGCGATGCAGTTATACAGGCAAACTGGAGGCTAAGCTCTCTCAACCCAAGACTGGACCAGGCAGTCAAGAGGAGAAGAGAATTAATTGCATCACACCACTAGTCTCATATAGATCTATGAAACCAGCACTGGTAAAAAACACACATAAATAGGTTCATAGGTAGGGACTAGGCTATTGGCCCTAGGGCCTGTACAAGCCTAGCCAAAAAGGTACTCTGGCTTTCGCCACCCAAGAAAATTATTTTCCTGTGCCCCTGTCAAGCAGAACCACAGAAGTGATCCCTGGGGTGAATTTCCTATTACCCATCCAATCATCAATATTTTTCTTGAATAGTGTTAATGAGGAGCTCTGTTTGACATAGATAGGTAGCCTGTTCCAGAGTATGGGAAGTCTCTGAAACAAGAATCTATCCCTCCAGCATGTTCTGTTTATCGTAGTGACAAGGTTTAGGTCCCTAGAGCGTGTAGCTCAGAGGGATTGGGATTTCTTTAAGTGGAGCATGTCCAACAGCTCTGGGTTTGACATAGCTTTGTATGTTAGGCAGAGATCGCCTCTGAGTAGGTGATATGTGATCGAGTAAAGCTGGAGTTTTTTGAGGCGGTCTGCATAAGACATCTGTTTGAGGCCAGTAATCCTCTTTGTGAGGTATTTTTGCGGCCTTTCCAGTTGTTGTAGATGTCTTGTGAGTTACATACCAAAAGGGGCATTGTACTCTAAAATGGGTCTAATGAGTGATGAGTAGAGGGGAACAATGACCTCTTTTTTTCTGGATGAGAAACCTTTTGTGATGAGGTGTGCCACGTAGAAGGATTTCCTGACCACTGTGGCGATGTGATTATCAAAGGAAAGACTACTGTCCACCTGTGTCCCAAGGTCTCATCACACTTTTGGTGTTAAGTAGACTACCGCCTATGTGGTAGTTCATGGGTACAGAGTTTTTACCAAAGGGGATGACAATGCACTTTTTAGCATTGAGCTTGAGACCATGTCTTTGACACCAGCCATCTGTCTCAGTGAGGCCCTTTTGTAGGATGTCCACATCGTTAGGAGTTTCGATTATGGCTCCTAGTTTGCAGTCATCTGTGAATTTAGTTAGCCAAAGACCTTCTGTGTTAGCCTGTACTTCAGAGAAGTAGATACCAAACAGGAGATGACCCAGGACTAAACCCTGTGGTACTCCACTTGTCACTGGTTTGAAGTCGGATTTGGAGTCTGCTACTTTCACAGTGTGGGTTCTGTCAGTAAGCCAGATGGCAATCCATCTTGTGACATAGGGATTTATACCTAGTTAAGTGAGTTTATTTATAATTCCAGAATGGGGGATGGTGTTGAATGCCTTGGTGAGATCTAGACAGGCTGTGTGAACCACCTTACCCTCATCTATGGCTTTGGTGACCACTTCAAAGAAGTCTATCAGGTTTAGGAGACATGATCTGCCTTTTACAAACCCAAACTGTGTGGGGTCCAGAGTTTGGAGATCTTCAATGTCTTTGTTTATGAGTTCCATGATGATACATTCCATGGCTTTGCAGACTAGGCTCGTCAGGCTAATGGAGCGGTAGTTCCGGGGTCTGTTGTGCCCCCCCCCTTTGTGGAGTGAGATAACTGTCATGGTGTGCCATTCAATGGGCACAAAGCCTGAGGTGAGGCTATGATTGAACATGGTACTTAGGTGGGGTGCCAGTTCATTCTGTAGTTCATGTAGAAGGCAGCCTGGGATGTTGTCAGGTCCCATGGATGCTGTGTTCTTGGCTTTGGAGAGTGAGGTTTTTACTTGTGCAGCCATCATTACAGGAACTTTGCATTCTTCTGGTATATAGATGGGCCCTTTAGGGGGTGTGAGGGGGTAAAGTTAGCACTGAACCTATCTGCCAGGATGTTGGCAATATCAGTTGGTTCTGTATATTTAGTGTCATTGTGCTGTAACTCATAGCAGATCTGAGTGTTGCCATTGTGATTCTTGATTTAGCTATAGAATGCTTTGTGGTTGTCTTTAGAATCAGTGGCAATTTTGTTTTCATAACTAGCTTTGGAGGATTTTATGAGGGATCTCAGCTTTTTACTGAGGCTGACCAGGGAGTTCCTCCAATAGTGGGATTTTACTCTTTTTTGCAACAGTTTCTTTCTTCTGTTGTAGAGTTTTTTTATGGCAGAAGACCACCAGATTGGCTTCCTTTTTTTGGAGGATAGCATCTTGGTTCTGTTAGGGATAGCATGATCCATGCACTTGTGTAAGTGCTTATAAAGTGCATTTGTGTAGGTTTCAGCAGTCGTACCTCTATTGTCCATCTGCATGGGTGTCGTGAAGTTTGTCACTTCTGTCTTAAGAAGCATGAAGTTGCTTTGGAGAAATTTTTTACGGTTGTTTCCCTAATGGGGGGTGGGAGCGGGATATGGATGTCTAGGGTGATTAGCTTGTGGTCAGATCTGACCAACGAGGAGCTGACCTCTGGTGTGGAACACTGGCCACCCATGTTGGTGATGACCAGGTCTAGGATATTGCTGCCCCTGGTGGGGGTGTGGATAAGTTGATCCAAGGCGCTTGAATTGCTGACTTCCAGAAAACGTTGAGCAAAAGAGTTGGTACATGAGTAGTTTTCCCAGTTAATGGTAGGGTAGTTGAAATCACCCATTATTAGAGTGTTGGGTTGTACCTTTACATTTTCCAGTGTATCAAGAAAAGAGGAGTGGGAATCTTGGGGCATGGTGGGGGGTCTGTAGCAAGCTACAATCTGGATTGCAGTTTTGCCCAGAGTTAGTTGAACTTGGATAATCTCGGATGAATTATGCTGAGCAGCTAGCCTGGAGGTGTGGATATCCTTAATGAATATGGACACACCTCCGCCTTTAGTGTTTTGGTTCAGGTTAAGTGGCCGAAAGGTGTGGTATGAATTATAGCCTGGTAATGCAGGGGTGCTCTCTGGAGCTTTGAACCAGGTCTCTGTCACTGCACAGATGTCAATGTTCTCCATTTTAAAGAGTGCCTCGAGTGAGTGCATTTTGAGGTTTAGACTTCTAGCATTGAGTAGCATTACCCTCAGATTTTGCATGCTTGTACCTGTTACGGTGGTGAATTTGTCATTTGAACCTTGCCTAAAAAAGGTACTATAAGGGTGGCAAGAGCCTTTGCCAGTATCCGGAATCCCAAGGGCGACGGGTGCAGGACATCTCTGGCAAAGCAGCGTGGTCTGTCGATCATGTCATCCCAAGCAGACAGATACTGGATTCCCTTAGAATGACACCAGAAGCTTAGCCAATTGTTAAAGTCAATAATTTTGTCCTTGTACTGCGGTATCATTCTGGGTGATGGTAGGATGCTACTCAGGGCTAGGGTCATACCTGTCTGGGCTACAAGATCGGAGAGCTCCTCCATGTCTCTTTTCATGTAGTCCAGGGAGTGCCTCAGGTCATTCACACCAACATGGACAATGACAGAGTCATATTTGTACTTGTTGTGGAGTAACCTGAGTGTGTGCGTTATGTGGCGGATCCTGGCACCCGACAGGCAGCTGACAGTAACCTTCCCCTTGTTTAGCCTGGTGAGTGGAACATCAGTGTGCCTGACTATAGAGTCACCTATGACTAGAGTGTTGGGTACGTTATGCCTTTTGGGCTGTAGTTGAGTGGCACACTGAGTATGTGGGCTATGTGTCATTTGGGTTGTGTTGGGGGGTAGAGGTTGCTTGCATTTCTGCTTTGTAGGTCTCTGTTGTTTGGGCAGATTTGTACTGAGAGCTTCCGCGAATCTAGGTGTGTGTTTTGTCCTTCTGTGTGTGTGTTTTGGTGATGTAGGTTTTGAGGGACTATGTGATGAGTGTGGTGCAGTGCAAGTGTTTACCTTCTCCTCTTGACTGTCTAGGCCAGTCTTTGGTGAAGAGATCTTTGCTTCCAGTTTGGCTATATAAGTGCATCTCTCACAGGTCATATTGTTGGGTGGTAGGAGGAGAGGGTTCTCTGTGTACATGAGGCAATTGCTGCATTGTCCCAAGATGCCCAGATTCATCAGGTAGACAGGAGAAAACACAGAGAGCTGACCTTTAGACATGCCTGAATAGGTGCTTATTTATTAAGTACTAAAAGCTGTTTTCCTCTAGACAAGTGAGGAAAGTTGAGTGCTGTAGTAATTTGTAACTTATTTAGTGCTTACAATGACTTCTGAACAAGTGCTGAACTCAAAGAAACAGATTTGAGTGCTAAAACTAAAAAGCTGGCTAGTTGCAAGTGAAATTTTGAAGAACAGACTTTATGGCACCAGGAATAGTTTAACCCCAGTTAAGTGGGGGGGGGGGGGCGTAGGAGCTCACAAACAGTCCTGGACACAGCAAATCTGTATCTGGGCAAGACCTGCCACAGGAAAGGGGGGAAGCAAGCTTAGAATTTTTTTTTTCCAGTAAAGTGGAAATGGAGAAAGCTGGAACAGAAGTTAATTCAACGTTAAGAATCTGAGTGGGTTGGCCTTCACAAATGTTCTCTATTATATTGAGTGAACTAATGACACTAGACTGGGAGGAGTGTCACAGATCAAATATACAGTATGGGCGGGCAACTGCAAAGCCACCAAGTATAAGAACACACAACACTAGGGAGGGTGCGTGGGAAAAATTACAGTTCCTAGCTGTAGCCACTAAATGAAAGTTTTAAACAGATCAAGGAGCAGACTCGAGAATGCTTTTAACTGTAAACAGACAATTATCAAAAATGCACAGAAAAGCTCAGATAGAGCACTCATAAACAGAAAATACAACTCTCAGTATGAAAAAGCAGCAGTTTACACTTAAGTAATGTTAAAACAGTATAAAACAGTACATAAATGCAGTGAAACAATAAAAAAAGCTTTATAACAGTGCAAAATGTAGATAACTGTATAATACAATTATAAGCATTTCAGAAGTGCAGTTCAGTGAAATAAGTGTAAGAAATAACTTATTCTGCTCTTGGAATCTTAAGGAATTTCCACTTATGCAATGCAATCCGGAGCCTGATAATACAAGCAGAACCTTTATAAGGCACAAGGTTTATATAGCAGTAAGAATGGAGGAGTTGGAAGATCAGATAATTACTCAGCCCCTGCTATTACCCAATCACTCGTACTACAGAAGGTCAGGAGGCCTTGTTACTCTCAATAATAATGAAGACAATCAGCAGAAAATGGCTGCCAGAAACACAGGAAACAAATAAAACTACCAGCCTAGACAACAGGCCTCTATCAAGATTATGCCACCTGAGCAGAACACTGAAACCTCACTTTAAAAGCATAGAAAGAACACCCACAAAGAGAAAATACAAGTCTCAGTATGAAAAAGCAGTTTACAATTTAGTAATTAAATAAAAAATACAAATATAGTAATGCACACTATTACAGTTCTTAGCTGTAGCCACTAAATGAAAGTTTTAAACAGATCCACATCCCACCCCCTCCCCCAGTAAGGAAACCTCCATAAAAAACTTCTCCAAAGCCAACTTCATGCTACTCAAGTCAGAAGTGACAAACTTCATGACACCCATGCAGACGGGAACTGAAAGTTCAACTGCCGAGTCCTACACTAAGGCACTGTATGAGCACATCCACTCATGCATGAATCATGCCATCCCAAATAGAACCAAGATGCTCTCATCCAAAAAAAGGAAGCCAATCTGGTGGTCCCCTGCCATAAACAAACTTTACAACAAAAGGAAGAAACTGTTGCAGAAAAGAGGAAAATCCCAGGATGCAAAAAACTTCCTTACCAGCCTCAGTAAGAAACTGAGATCACTCATAAAATCCTCCAAAGCTAGTTACAAAAATAAAATTGCCAAAGATTCCAAAGACAACCACAAGGCATGTCAAGAATCTAAATGGCAATGCTCAGATCTGCTCTGAGCTAAAACAGAATGGCATTAAATATACTGATCCCAAGGATATTGCCAATATCCCGGCAGATCGATTCAGTGCCAACTTCACCCCCCTCTCACCCCCTAAATGGCCCATCTCAATACCGGAAGATTGCCAAATTCCAGTAATAACGGCACACAGGTAAAAAACGCACTCTCCAAAGCTAAGAATACAGCATCCATGGGACCAGATGACATCCCGGGCTGTGTACTACATGAACTACAATATGAACTGGCACCTCACCTAAGTGTCATGTTTAATCATAGCCTCACCTCAGGTTTTGTGCCCACTGAGTGGCGCAGAGCTACAGTTATCCCACTCCACAAGGGGGGATCCACCTTGGATCCCGGAAACTACCGTCCCATCAGTCTGACAAGCCTTATCTGCAAGGCCATGGAGCGTATTATCATGGAACTTATAAACAAAGACATTGGCAACCTTCAAAGACTGGACCCCACCCAGTTTGGGTTCGTGAAGGGCCGATCTTGTCTCCTGAACCTGATTGATTTCTTCGAATCAGTCTCCAGAGCCATGGACAAGGGTAAGGTGGTCCACACACCCTATCTAAACCTTGCCAAGGCCTTTGACACCATCCCCCACTCTGGAATCATAGATAAACTTACTAAGCTGGGCATTAATCCCTACATCACCCAATGGGTTGCTAACTGGCTTACTGATAGAACCCACACTGTAAAAGTAGCTGACTCCAAATCCAGCTCCAGACAAGTGAAAAGTGGAGTACCTCAGGGTTCAGTCCTGGGACCGCTCTTGTTTGGCATCTACTTCTCTGAAGTACAGGCCAACATTAAGGGACTCTAGATAACAAAGTTCGCAGATGACTGCAAACTGGGAGCCATTATTGAATCCCCAAATGATGTGGATACTCTACAAAAGGGCCTTACATAAACAGATGCTTGGTGCCAGAGCCATGGGCTCAAGCTCAATGCCAAGAAATGTATAGTTATCCCCTTTGGGAAAAAACATGTATCCGTGAATTACCATATAGGTGGCAGTACACTAAACACCGAAAGTGTGATAAGAGACTTAGGGACACAGGTGGACAGTGGTCTCACCTTCGATAACCACATCGCCACAACAGTCAGGAAATCCTTCTATGTGGCACACCTCATCACTAAGGGCTTTTCATCCAGAAAAAAGGAGGTCATTGTCCCACTGTACTCATCCCTCATTAGACCCATTATAGAATACAATGCCCCATTTGGTATGTACCTCTCAAGACATCTGCAACAACTGGAAAGGCCGCAGAAATACCTCACTAAAAGAATCACAGGCCTAAACCATATGCCCTACGCTGACCACCTTAAAAATCTCCAGCTATACTCTGTCGCATATCGTCTACTCAGAGGTGATCTCTGCTTAACATACAAGGCCATGTCATACCCAGAGCTGTTGGACATGCTACACTTAAAGAAATCCCAATCCCTCAGAGCCACACGCTCCAGGGATCTAAACCTTGTCATCACAATGAACAAAACATGCTGGAGGGATAGGTTCCTGACCCAGAGACTCCCCAGACTCTGGAATAGACTGCTCATACATGTCAAGCAGAGCACCTCTTTGGCCCTCTTCAAAAGGAACCTTGACAATTGGATGGGTGACAGGAAATTCACCCCAGGGATCATGTCAGTCGCCCTGCGAGACAGGGGTCCAGGGAAGTAAATAGTGTGGGAAAAAATAGCCAGGGAATTGTTCTGGCTAGGCTTGTATAGGCCCTAGGGCTGATAGCCTAGTACCAACCTATGAACCTATGAATCAAGGAGCAGACTCGAGAATGCTTTTAACTGTAAACAGACAATTATCAAAAATGTACAGAAAAGCTCGGATAGAGCACTCACAAACAGAAAATACAACTCTCAGTATGAAAAAGCAGCAGTTTACACTGAAGTAATGTTAAAACAGTATAAAACAGTACATAAATGCAGTAAAACAATAAAAAAAGCTTTATAACAGTGCAAAATGTAGATCAACTGTATAATACAATTATAAGCATTTCAGAAGTGCAGTTCAGTGAAATAAGTGTAAGAAATAACTGATTCTGCTCTTGGAATCTTAAGGAATTTCCACTTATGCAATGCAATCCGGAGCCTGATAATACAAGCAGAACCTTTATAAGGCACAAGGTTTATATAGCAGTAAGAATGGAAGACTTGGAAGATCAGATTACTACTCAGCCCCTGCTATTACCCAATTACTCGTACTACAGAAGGTCAGGAGGCCTTGTTCCTCTCAATAATAATGAAGACTATCAGCAGAAAATGGCTGCCAGAAACACAGGAAACTCAAACAAAACTACCAGCCAAGACAACAGGCCACTATCAAGATTATGCCACCTGAGCAGAACACTGAAACCTCACTTCAAAAGCATAGAAAGAACACCCACAAAGAGAAAATACAAGTCTCAGTATGAAAAAGCAGTTTACAGTTTAGTAATTAAATAAAAAGTACAAATATAGTAATGCACACTATTACCATTCCTAGCTGTAGCCACTAAATGAAAGTTTTAAACAGCTCAAGGAGCAGACTCGAGAATGCTTTTAACTGTAAACAGGCAATTATCAAAAATGCACAGAAAAGCTCGGATAGAGCACTCACAAACAGAAAATACAACTCTCAGTATGAAAAAGCAGCAGTTTACACTTAAGTAATGATACAACAGTATAAAACACATAAATGCAGTGAAACAATAAAAAAGTTTTATAACAGTGCAAAATGTAGATCAACTGTATAGCACAATTATAAGCATTTCAGAAGTGCAGTTCAGTGAAATAAGTGTAAGAAATAACTGATTCTGCTCTTGGAATCTTAAGGAATTTCCACTTATGCAATGCAATCCAGAGCCTAAGCCACACAAGCACATACATGAAAAAACACTCAGAGGCTGTAAATAAAAATCTGCAAAAGCAACAGAGCCCTCCAAAGCAGTCATCCAAACAACCTCCACCCCCCAACACAAACCATGAAACACATACTTCACAAAACCAGTGTGCCATGCAATCACAGCCCTTAAGGCAAAATAACATACCCAACATAATAGTAATAGGTGGCTCTATAGTCAGGAGGCACACTGACATCCCACTCACTAGGCTGAATAAGGAGAAGGTTACTGTTAGCTGCCTGTCAGGTGCCAGGATCCGCCACATAACACATGCACTCAGGTCACTCCAGAACAAGTACAAATATGACTCTGTCATTGTCCATGTTGGTGTGAATGACCTGAGCCGTACTTTCCTGGACTACATTTAATAAGACATGGATCAAGTAGCCCAGGCCAGTATGACCCTGACCCTGAGTAGCATCCTGCCCTCACCAAGAATGATACCAAGGTATAGAGAAAAAATTATCAATTTCAACAATTGGCTAAGCTTCTGGTGCATTCAAAGGGGATCCAGTGTCTGTCAGCCTGGGATGACATGCTCGACAAGCTACACTGCTTTGCTAGAGATGGCTTGCACCTGTCACCCTTAGGCTTTCGAATACTGGCAAAGGCTCTTGGCACCCCCATAGTGCCTTTTTTAGGCAAGGTTCAAAAGACAAACCCACCACCGTAAATAGCACAAGTAACAAAAAACTGAGGGTAATGCTACTCAATGCTAGAAGACTAAACCTCAAAATGCATGCACTTGAGGCACTCCTCAGTATGGAGAAAATCGATATATATGCAGTAACAGAAATCTGGTTTAAGGCTCCAGAGAGCTCCCCAGAACTACCAGGCTAAAACTCATACCATACATTTCAGCCACAAAACCCGGACCGAAATACAAAAGGTGGGGGAGTGTCCATATTCATCAAGGATACCCACACTTCCAGGTTAGTGGCACAGCACAATGCTTCAGCGATCATCTACATGCAACTAACAATGGGCAAAACTGCTATTCAAATTATAACTTGCTACAGATCACCCACCATATCCCAGGACCCCCACTCCGCATTCCTGGAGACACTGGAAAACATAAAGGTCCTACCAAACACCCTGATATTGGGTGATTTCAATTACCCAAACATTAACTGGGAGAACTACTCAAGTACAAACTCCCTTGCCCAACATTTCCTAGAATTTATAAACTCAAATGCCCTGGATCAACTGGTCAACAACCCCACCAGAGGTGACAACATATTGGACCTGGTCATCACCAACATGGGCGACCGGTGTTCCACACGGGATGTCAAGCCCTCATTGATTAGATCTGACCATAAACTAACCACTCTGGATATCCACATTCCACCACCACCACCGGTCAAAGAAACCACTGTGAAAAACATTTCAAAAGCAAACTTCACATTACTTAAGACCGAGGTGGGAAGTTTCAAAGCCCCCATGCTAAAGGATAACGCTGTCAAAGCTGAAAAATACTTTACTAATGCACTTTACAGGCACCTACAAGAATGCATGGATCATGCTATCCCAAAGAAAACCAAGACTCACCCCTCCAAGAAAAGGAAACCAGTCTGGTGAACCCCTGCCATAAACAAGCTATACAACAGAAGGAGGAAACTAGTACAGAAAAGAGTAAAATCTTAAGAAGGGAAGACATCCCTGATCAATATCAGCAAGAAACTACATTCCCTCATAAAATCATCCAAGGCTAGCTTCGAAAGAAGAATTGCCATGGACTCCAAAGATAACCACAAGGCATTCTTTAGCTATGTCAAGAATCTAAGTGGCAATTCTCAGATCTGCTTGGCGTTAGTGCAGAATGGCACAAAATACACTGAACCGACCGATATAGCCAACATCCTGGCAGACAGGTTCAGTGCAAACTTTACCCCCCTCTTACCCCCAAAAGGGTCCATAACTATACCAGAAGAATGTAGTGCCCCTGAAATTGCAGACACTCAGGTTAAAACTGCCCTCTCCAAAGCCAAAAACACAACACAGCATCAGTGGGACCAGACGGCGTCCCAGGCTGCGTCCTACACAAGCTCAAAGATGAACTAACCCCTCACCTAAACACATTGTTTAAACTTAGCCTCTCCACAGGCTATCTGCCCACAGAGTGGCACACAGCAATGGTTATTCTGCTCCACAAAGGTGGAGCCACAACAGACCCCAGGAACTATCGCCCTATAAGCCTGACTAGCTTGGTCTGCAAAGCTATGGAGCGCATCATCGTGGATCTCATCAACAGAGACATTGGGAACCTCCAAACACTGGACCCTACCCAGTTCGGCTTTGTTAAGGGCAGATCATGCCTCCTAAACCTGGTGGACTTCTTTGAGACAGTTACCAAGGCTATAGACAAGGGAAAGGTGGTCCACACAGCCTACCTAGACCTCGCAAAGGCCTTCAACACCATTCCCCACTCGGGTATTATAGACAAGCTCACCAGCCTGAACATAAACAACTACATCATGAGATGGGTTGCCAACTGACTCACAGACAGAATCCACATGGTAAGAGTTGCAGGAGCTAGGTATGACTCTAAACCGGTTACAAGTGGCATTCCCCAGGGCTCAGTCCTAGGAACCCTCCTGTTCGGCACATACTTCTCAGAGGTACAGACAAGCACAGGAGGACTATGGCTGACCAAGTTCACAGACGACTGAAAACTAGGGGCTACAACTGACTCACCGGCTGACACAGACATCCTCCAAAAGGGTCTCAATGAGATCGATACCTGATGTCAAAACCATGGCCTCAAGCTAAATGCCAAAAAGTGCATAGTCATCCCTTTGGAAAAAACAAAGTACCCACAAACTATCACATAGGTGGTAGCCCCCTAAATATGGAAGACATAATAAGGGATCTGGGGATCCAAGTAGATAGTAACCTCTCCTTTGATAATCACATTGCCAAAGTGGTTAGAAAATCCTTCTATGTGGCCCACCTAATCACAAAAGGGTTTGCATCCAGATCGAAAGAGGTCATTGGGCCCCTCTACGCATCACTCATCAGACCCATCATAGAGTACAAAGCCCCATTTGGGATGTACCTTACAAGATACCTGCAACAACTGGAAAGACCACAGAAGTACCTCACCAAGAGGATCACTGGCCTCAAGCAGATGCCCTATGCAACTCAGCTGAAGAAACTCCAGCTGTACTCAGTTGCATACCGCCTACTCAGAGGTGATCTCTGCCTGACATACAAGGCCATGTTCAACCCAGAATTGATGGACATGCTCCACCTAAAGAAAACCATATCCTCTCGAGCCACATGCTCCAGGGATCTAAACCTCACCACAACAATAAATAGGATGTGCTGGAGGGATAGATTCCTGTCCCAGATACTTCCCAAGCTCTGGAACAAGATTCCAGTCTACATTAGGCAGAGCTCCTCACTAACCCTCTTCAAGAGAAACCTTGATGAGTGGATGGGAAACAGAAAGTTTACCCCCGGGATCACTTCAATGGCTCTGCTGGACAGAGACACAGGGAACTAATCTAAGGGGGCGGTGAAAGCCAACACATTCTGGCTAGGCTTATAAATGCCTTCAGGCAGATAGCCTAGTACCTACCTATGAACCTATGGAAGAAGATGGTGGTTGTCACAGAGAGTGTTAGGCCTGGCCTGGAAGGGCTGGTGTGCTGGAGGAGCTGAGGCAGAAGATTTCTATGATGGATGTCTCCTAACTGACCTTTTAGATCTAGAAGCAGGGGTAGACGCAGAAGAGAAATGAGCGGGTTTAAAAAGGAAGCTTTGGCAGGGAAGTTCCTATAAATTTTAGGTACAGGTGAAACAAGCAAGTATTTCAAATCTTGGAGCACCTTCCCTTTTTCTTGCAGAGTCTCAAATATGTCTGCAGCTGCAGAACCAAAAAGTGCAGATTTGTCCAAAGGGGTATCAAGTAATTTTGTCTTAATATTGTCAGGAAGAGATTGTAGTCTGAGCCAAGAATGTCTCCAAGAGGCAGAAGCAGCAGCTCTGGAAGATGCCTCAACAGCATCATCGTTGCACTTAATGGAATGTCTGGCAATCTGTGAGGAAGCAGCCAAAATCGATAGAACCTGAGTTTTAACCTCAGATTCTGGTAACTGAGCCAGAGTTTGAGAGGCCTGAGAAAACAAGGCCAAAGAATACCTAGACATGTGAGTCCGGTAATTGGTAGCTCTGATAGCTAAAGTGGATGAGATATAGACCTTCCTACCCAATCTGTAAAGTATCTTACTTTCCTTACCAGATGGTAAAAGTTTGGAAAAAGGAGATAAACATGAAGACCTGTCAGACTATGGTGACTACACCAGGGACTGCCGAAGGACACTTATAAAGAAATTTACATTCATCTGGCACTTTATAAAATCTGTCTGGTCCTTGGGTGCAGGAGCCTGAGAATATGGAGTCTTAGAAGAGGTGAAGGCATCCAAGAAAGCTGGAAGGACAGGAGGCACTGAGAAGGAGAGGGGGACCTCCATTTGCAAAAGATCATAATATCTCTTCTGTTCCTCAGAAATCTGTGAACAATCCCACTTAAAGGATTCTGTCATTTTATTAATAGTTTCTCCAAAAAAAAAAACTCTTCATTTGGAGAATCCCCTCCATTTGATTTCTCATCAGGTGAGACATATTCTAGAGGAGAGGTAATTTGGGTGGAATATGCCAGGGAATCATCATCATCACATGAAGAGTCCTCTGAGTAAGAGGGAAGAATCTGGTATCCAGCAGTCTGTAGAACAGGGGAGGGAGTGAAGGCTGGAGGAGGGAGAGAGGTAGATGGCTTCAAGGTGATCAAAGCCTTAAGATATTGGAAAAATACATCCCAGTCAGACTGTGGAGCAGAAGGAATACTGGAATGTTTAGTTTTTTGTTTCTTTTTGACATGTCTTTCCGACTGAGGAGACGAAGCAGAAAAGACCGATGTAGGCCTAATGTCAGAGGTGAACAAAGATGGATCCCTTGCCAGAATGACACGAACATCCCCAGAGTCCTCAAGGCCAACAATCCTCAGTTCTCCCATGTCATCTGAAATGAACGTCTTCAAAGCCTTGGGCATGCTGGGAACTGATCCCTTGGTGGCTTCCAAAAAGGTACACACCACAGAAGCAGATCTGACCTCCGACCATACCACCGCTTCTTCACTGAGCTCAAGAGACACATTGGAGGTAAGAGGCACAGGTGAAGACATTTCAGGCTTTTGTTTGCTCACCTTCCTCTTCAAACTCAGCTCGGCAGAAGGACCCCCCCAGAACACTACATAATGTCTTTAGCCAGATGTTTTAACCACTGATTTTCTAAGTAAAGATTTAGAGCTGAAAGTTGGCTATGCAATGTCTTTGGCACAAAAGCCTGACAAATATATTTGTAACTAGGCCATAAACAGAAAAGGCAAAGGTCATGGGTATCTTTATGTGGAATCTGCCTTCCACACCTATACTTGCCCCTCTTGGATGACATGAACAATAACAAATGGCAGCAGCATAAAAGCAAATCTCCAATGGGGCACTTATCTGAAGCTGAAGCTAGCAGCAGCACACGGAATCAGACTGCAGACTGTACGTAGGAGTCAATCTTCTGAAAAGTTCTGAGGATGATAGGTGGGGACATCCCTTCTATGACTGACATTGCCAGACCATATGTGTGGCATCCCATGCACTGGCAGTGGCTGGAAGCTTTTGTATACTGGTCGGACATTAATTTTAGGATGGAGGACAACCCATATATAAAGAATACTGCAACATTGAATAGAAGGACATCCACTGGTTTAAGCAAAAGTAACTCAAAAGTAACACACATTTAAGTTATTAGTTACTAAAAACAGTAATATATTACTATTGCTAGTTACTATGTTGAAAAAGTAACTAGTTATATTTACTAGTTACTAGAAACTGTAATATATTACAGTAATATATTACATATTATAATATATTACTCTCATCACTGAAGGTAAGGTTAGTTTTATGCATGTCTGCTGCTGTATGTGTTGTGTGTCCTAGTGGCCTGTTTAGTGGCAGTGTTGCACAAAGCATTATTCTAAGGTAAGAGTTGTGGATTTAATGTTGTGTATGTCTGCTGCTGTATGTGCTGCATGTCGGGGTGTCCTGTTTAGTGGCAGTGTTGCACAAAGCATTATTCTAAGGTAAGGCTTGTAGATTTAATGTTGTGCATGTATGCTGCTGTATGTGTTGTGTATCTGAGTGTCCTGCTTAGTGGTAGTGTTGCACAAAGCATCATTCTAAGGTAAAGGTATAGATTTAGTGTTGTGCATGTTTGCAACTGTTTGTACAGTGTGTCCGAGTGTCCTGTTTGCCCTATCCCTGTACACTTTTGACATTGCTATCCTAACTGAAACCTGGCTTAAACCCCACATAAATAACAATTAAATCATACCCCTTGGATATAATATTCTTAGACAAGACAGAACATCAAAATGAGGCAGAGGTATAGCAATAATATATAAGGACTCTCTTAATGTTGATCAACTGCAAGTAAATCCCCCAGACCTAAATAGCACTGCTATTAGTCTCATACCTGAAAATCAACAACAATAAACATATAATCTTACTAATAGTATACATCCAACTGAACAACAACCCATCTACTGTAGAAAATCTACTTTCATGGGTGTCCACTACATTTAGTCAAGAAATCATCCTAGTTGGAGATTTTAATACTGATCGTCAAACCTATTCCTCTGAAAACCCCTCCAACTACATAAACTTGCATGTTTTTACCCAACCGATACATACACCCACTAGGGTTAACAAAAACAGCAACAAACAATCAGTTCTCGACTGGACTCCTGGCAAATAAACCCTCACATATCTATCACTCAGGCCTAAGTAACCACCTACTAACCTACTTCCAAAAGCATCGAAACGCTCAGACGAAAAAGACATCATACAAACTAGTATGCAATACAAACAAATTTCTCCACAGACACTTTTAAACAAATTCTCCAAAACTGCAATTGGTCCCATTAAAATACCTCTCATTAGATGCAGCAGTCAAATACTTTAACAGTAAATTTCTAGATATACTAAACACCCTGGCCCATATAAGACACATCAGATCTAAAACAAACCACTGCCCATGGCTCACAAAAGGAACCAGACAACTACTAAAACAAAGACAAACTCTGATACCAACATCAGGCCAACAAAGCCAAAACCCCCTTGATAATTACCATCACACCATCACTTAAGAAATACTTGCAAAAAACAAATCAAAACTGATAAAAAACAGTACTGCTCAAACATGCAGCACAAACATCAAAATAACCCACAAAAATTCTGGGGTACTATCAAACAAGTTATACATCCAGGCCATACCTGCACCCCATCACCAAATACCCATAACTCAGAAGAAAGTATAGCATATCCCAGTTCAAATCCTTTTTCATAAACTCTGTACTCTCACTTATAAAAAACAACAATAGTTCCCAACTAATCACTCATCCTATAGCCACTGACATCCCTACTACATCCCTTCAAACCATCCAAATAGGTAAAATAAAGACATTATTAAGCAAGCTAAAACTTACAACTCTTGCTGCCGACAAACTACCAAATGAATACCTCAAACTAAAAAGTGATGTCATCTGTTACCCAGTATCAGTTCTGATTAATAGATCCATGGCACAGCAGTACATACCTAAAATGTGGAAAATGTCCTACTTAATTCCTCTCCACAAAGGGGGCTCATCATTAGAACTCTCCAACTACAGACCAATATCCATATTATTTATTTTATTATTTTATTTAACATTTGTTTGCCAGGAAAGTCTGACTTGGAATGAAGCCAATTTTCAGCAGAGGCCCAGGGAGAAATGCTCCAGACACATGTCTTTGTAACGTGGGAGAAAACCAGAGTACCCGGAGAGAACCCACACGAATGCAGGGAGATCATGCAGACTCTGCACAGACTATCACAGCTCTTGCTAAAATTTTAGAAAAATGCATCCACTCACAACTAATGGACCATCAACTAAATATAAAATTCCTTGCCAACTCACAATGCGGATTTTGACCAAGCCATAGTTCCACCACCACCTTGCTTAACTTCACCGATACTGTAAACCAACTAAAAAACAATGACCAAATGGTCTCCTAAGTATTTCTAGATATATCAAAGACATTTGACACACTGTCCCACGAGCAGCTCCTATAAGAGCTGACATTCCTAGACATATCTAAAAACACCCTCTCATCGTTTCAAAATTACCTTTCAAATCGCCAACAAGCTGTTATCTGGCAAAATGACCCTCTTCTCTACTTCCTGTAACAGTAGGTGTTCCACAAGGCTCAATACTTGGTCCACTGCTCTTCTCGGTCCTCACTAATAATGTCCACACTTGCTACCATCATACAAAATGCAGATAATTCCACTGTCATCTGTACTGCACCCTCTCTGCCACAGCTACAAGAAGTCACACAAAAATCCTTCATAGCTATCAAATTTTTCCTAAATAAATATCAGCTCATCCTAAATCCCAACACCACCAAACTAATGCTATTCCCCAAAACAATCACAAAACAAACAATGTCAACCAGGACTTTAAAATCACCTCATCTAACCACACACTAATTGAACCAATCTCAGAAACTAAGCTACTAGGTGTCACTATTGTTAATAATTAAAAGTTTGACAAACATATATCACTTGCAGTTACTACAGACAAAAGTCTAGAATGGCTTCTCCTTCTTTATTCTTGTTGCTCCACTCATGTGGACCCAGGTAGTCCACATACCCTGTTCTGTCTCTCTGCCCCAATATGTACATTCAAGTCATCAGGCAACACCAGCAGTAGGTGATGAGCTCTTTTCTTCACTGAGATTATGATTAGTACCCCGTCATTACACGGGAGTCTGATTGCCATGAGTCTGCCACTAATTCTGATGAGACCCCTCACTGCCTTCTGAAGCCTATCTCTCACCACAATTCCCCACAGCATTTTTACCATTCCATACCATCCTGTCAGTGAAGCTACATTGAGTGGAGCAATTTTTAGTTCATGTTTGGTAGGTTGAGTGGTTTTATGTCCAGATTTTGCTGTTAGCATGAGTCCCTGGTTGGATCCTCACCTTACTCATCACCAGTCACTACCCATGGCCATTTTAGCAACATTAGGCAGCTTTTAAATGAAGAAAACCCCACACAAGTTGTACTTCCCCAGACACAGCCTACGATGAGAGAAGAGAAGGATTTCACCCAAGAAAAAGTAAGAAAATGTAAGGAAAATGAACTCAAGGAAAGTAGCAGGCTCAGGTGAGGTCATGGAGACGTCACGGCTGATATGATCAAAATGTCGGATGAGCTATGATAGAAATGTCTCTTGAGGGTCTCATAGCAGTCTGAAGAGAAAAGTTTATCCCAGATGACTGGAGAGTAAGCATTCTGGTGAGACTGTACAAGAATAAAGTGGGCATTCAAAACTGTGGCCAGTACAGAGGTATCAAACTTTTGTCAATTTGGGTGTGGTCCTGGAGCAGGTAACTGATAAATTAATACGCAGAGTAGAAGAAAGTAAGATGGGAGATGAGCAGTTCAGATTCAGATCAGGATGCAGCACAGCTCACCCGATGCTTACAGTGAAACAGATAGTTGAGTCGAAGCTAGAGATGAGGAAAGATTCCAGATAGGTATTCCTAGACTTGGAGAAAACATACAACAAGGTTCCAAGAAAGCTGATTTACGCAGTCCTGCTGTGGTTCAAAGTCCCAGAAACATTGGTAAAATTAGTGCAGGTTATGTCCAAGGACCTAGTGACTCAAGTACAGACAGTGTTTGGTGTTACAGAGGGGTTCCGTTCAGCACTGAGCCCACTGCTATTCGTACTGGTGATGGAGCTACATTAACAAACAGGTTCGGGGGACAGATCAACAAAGCTGCTGTATGCAGATGATGTGGTATTACAGGTAGACTCTGAGCATTGACTCCAGCAAAGGATAGGGGAATGGAAAGCAAAACTGAAGGTACATGGAATGAAACTGAGTAGAGGTAAGGCAGCTGTAATGGAAGCAAATGGGGGAATCAGAAGAAGCTGAGACTGAGATACAAGGGAAACTTCTGGGATAGACTAACAGCTTTAGGTTTCCAGGAAGGATGGTTGAGGAGAAGGGAAGTCTGAATAAGAAGGTCAAAGCTAAAATCACATGGACTGTAGTCAAATGGCACAGAGTGTCAGGTATAGTGTATGACAGACAAATGCCAAAGAATGCAAAACGTAAGGTATATAAAATAGTGATGCACCCAGGACTACTGTTTGGTACAGAAACTTGGGCAGTAAAAGCACAACAGATGAGGAAGCTAGAGGTGATGGGCTTAAGTGACCAAGATAGGTGGTAGGCTGAAGACATCTAAACAAAATCCGAAATTGCTCCAATTGCAGATAAGGTGAAAGAAAATAGATTACAGTGAGTCAGGCACATGTGTAGGAAAGCAGAACACAATCTATTGAAGACTGTTTGGGACAGACAGGAAGAAGACAAGAAGGAATGAGGCATCCAGCAAAGAGATGGATTGTGTGAGAGGAGATGTGTGGCAGTCAGGCATGACTACCAAAGAAGTTAGGAGAGGGGCACTGAATTGAGAGAGATGGTGACGGTTGATATAACACCCTGACCCCAAATGGAATAAAGGGGGATTGGTTTGATTTATTATAATGTTGATTGGGCTGAATTAGCAATGTTATCATTTCATTGCCTAGGCATATCCTGCATACAGTTTTATTTATTTATTTTACAAAATCATCATCCTTAGCGTACGATGTATACATGTGTTTTCTCAAGACTGGTTTTAATCATCAGTGGCACTCCAATTACAAAGAAAAAGTGTTCATGTGCATTTAAACATGCAGTTGTTGCATGTTTCTTCAGCATAGACTGCTACATGATGAATCTGTGGATATTTATCATTAGATAGATTGTATCAAACAGTATGGAAAGGCTGTACCTAATGCCAGGAAAATGCTGGTAAGGCATACCTGGGTGAGTGGGTTTAAACGATGATGTCCCACACTAACACTGTATACATATCTGGGAGTGGAAGACAGCCTGTCATTTTCCTAGCACCATGAGTGGTGCATTTCAAGACAGAATCCTTAGAATGGGTCATCGCATGACTCTGACATCTTACATAAGTAGAATGCAGCAGTACTGAATGGGTCATCACATGACTGACATCTTACATAAGCAGAATGCAGTGGTACTGAATGGGTCATCACATGATTCTGACATCTTATATAAGCAGACTGTAGCGGTACTACATGGGCCATCACAGGACTCTGACATCTTACATAAGCTGAATACAGCGGTACTATATTTCCTTCTTAATGTGCCAGCTGATGTAAAACATGTTGGTCTATTGACTTCTTACTTGAACTTCTCTATCTGGCTGTTAATGCAGACAGGTAATGTTTGGGGTTGTAGGCACACTACTTCCTCTAGTTCATAGTTTGGTTCCCTCAAGATCCTATGTGACTTAGAGCTATGTCACTTCAGTAAACAGTCCACCCAACTTAAAACTGAAAAGGTTGCTGTAACTGCACTGCTCCAGTTACCAAGAACACCTGGATAACAATTTGCAAATGTTTACACATTCCCATTCATCATGATTCTGGCCCTGTCTGCCCCCAGGGCTATTAATTTATCATAAATTCATGACAAAGACATTGGGACATATGCTTCTCACACACATACCTCTTCCTGATTCCTGCACTAAATGTTAAGGATGAAGGCTTTGCCTTGCTGCCTTCCTGGACATATAAGTCACTTTTGAAGACAGCAGTTTGCCCCTGTTCCTGTATGAGAGAGGGGATTCCTTACTGCCTTCAAGCTGTGCAACCTGGGTTTGAACACCACCTCCTACCTGAGGTAGTGAGTAAGGAGAAGAAGTTGGAGCTTCGATCTGCCTACCTCTGAGAGGTGAGATCTGTGCCTTAACAGAGCAACACAACACCTCTTATGTTACATCCCTTTCCAGCAACTGTATCTCAGTAATTCCTCCTGCAATGAATGTAGGTTTTGAGGATCTGGCTTTCCAATGAAATACGCTTTGGTGACCTCTAGTGGAACTGGGAATAGCATCACAACAGCCATTGTCCAGTTGGTAAAACTGCATCCCTGTTGTAACAATGGAAGTATAAAATGAAAGCTGACAGAAAGCTGTTCTTTAAATATTTATATTGTGTAAGATGTGCTTTTAGAAGTGACTTGAAGTTCAAGCATTCAGACAAACAAGATATCATCTATACATGGAGGTGTATTTTTTCACTTTCATGTTTGTTCGTTTAAAGCTCAGTTTGTTTTGTCTAACTCATAGAAACACTAGTGAAGGGAACCAGCATCTTTAAACATTAGGGTTTTAAAGGTAACTTTAAAGAGTTCACATCCTGATTTGACTGCACGTGGCCAAGATTCTTTCTTCCAGTGGATCATGGAAAGACTTCCTGTTGTGGGTGTCATGTCAGTGGAGGCCAAGGAGAGCATTCATAAGGGCAGCGTTTGAAGCAAACAAAAAAGATCGTTAACTTAAGGAGAAGCTTCTAGAAATCAAATGCTCCCGTTTAAGCAAGGCTGATGAGAAACGTTTAGCACAAGAAAGTCTTTGATATGCTTAGTTGAGAGGGGGAGGATAAACTATAGAAGGGCAAAATATTCAATGGATAAAATCACTGCAGATGTGAGGGCAAACATGAGGAGTTACCACAGGTCAGCAGACATTAAAGGATATTGTGCCTTATATAGATAGTTTCAGACTTAATGTTCCTTATTTGAGCATAACATTTGAAATATTGAGACATCACTAATTCAATAATGTTTTAATATTTATAAGCCATAATCAGAATTATACACTAAACAAAAGTATTTTCCGATGCATTTTTTTTTCAACAGAAATGGAAGACGTTACAAATTAACTTTTTATTGTCTGGGTGAAAACATGACCGTGTGCTGCTGCATATTGACTTCTGCAATGCAAAGGCAGGATATAAATTCATCTATTAAAATGATGCATTTCAGAATTCAGTTTCATGACAGTCCCATACGTTATTTGTTGTATTATATATATATTGGCCCGAGTGACCAAACCATGCATTACCCAGACTCCGACATTTTTTACTGCTGTTGTATAGTTGTGTTAATTTTTTGTTATATTGTTTGTTTGTTGTTGTTGTTTACTTTCTTGTGCTCATAACTGCATGTTCTTCCACTTTGTCGTAGCAAACACTCCCACACATTTACATGAGGTTACGTTTTTAAATGTTTTTTTTTTTTATTTGTACTAATATTTAGTAAATAATAGTGAAAAGGCATACTGTTGACATCATGAAGAGCAAAACTAACTTAAGATCTCCTCCGAGCATAGCTCTCATACTATTGCATCTAGAACCAGGTCCGAATCCAGAAATAATCACGGACAACAAAGAGCATTTTTAAAATATTAGGTTTATTAACCTGAGATGTTGAAATAGTTAGAGAATATTAACATACATTTTAAAGTAAAACTAGTTTAAATCTGTAATTATAACCATTACGTATTAAGTGTGACTCATCATGTTTTTCAAAATATTCCTTTTTAGTAGGGAGAAGGAGGGAGAGAGGACACGTGTATCTTAAAATCATGGATGTCCTTGAAAGTCTGGGACAGCTGAGAGGTATGAATTGCTAGATGACCACCTGCTTAATTAAGCCAATTAAATGCACATTTTCTGCATTTCTTCATTATTTACAGAGCAGATTTTTGTTTTCATTTTACATGCTAGTACTGAAGTACTGCTGCTATTCTGCTACAACAGCATTTTACAATAATATAGACGCCCCATAGAGTTCTGCTGTAACTGGTTTTTATATTAATATAGATGTCCCATAGAGTTCTGCTGTAACTGGTTTTTACATTAATATATATGTCCCATAGAGTTCTGCTGTAACTGGGCTTTACATTAATATAGATGTCCCATAGAGTTCTGCTGTAACTGGGTTTTACATTAATACAGATGTCCCATAGAGTTCTGCTGTAACTGGGTTTTACATTAATATAGACGTCCCATAGAGTTCTGCTGTAACTGGGCTTTACATTATTATAGATGTCCCATAGAGTTCTGCTGTAACTGGGTTTTACATTGGTATAGATTTCCCACAGAGTTCTGCTGTAACTGGGTTTTACATTAATATAGATGTCCCATGGAGTTCTACTGTAACAGGGTTTTACATTAATATAGATGTCCCATAGAGTTCTGCATGCTGCAATTGGGTGTTACATTAATGTAGATGTCCCATAGAGTTCTGCTGTAACTGGGCTTTACATTATTATAGATGTCCCATAGAGTTCTGCTGTAACTGGGTTTTACATTAATACAGATGTCCCATAGAGTTCTGCTGTAACTGGGTTTTACATTAATATAGACGTCCCATAGAGTTCTGCTGTAACTGGGCTTTACATTATTATAGATGTCCCATAGAGTTCTGCTGTAACTGGGTTTTACATTGGTATAGATTTCCCACAGAGTTCTGCTGTAACTGGGTTTTACATTAATATAGATGTCCCATGGAGTTCTACTGTAACAGGGTTTTACATTAATTTAGATGTCCCATAGAGTTCTGCATGCTGTAATTGGGTGTTACATTAATATAGATGTCCCATAGAGTTCTGCATGCTGTAACTGGGTTTTACATTAATATAGATGTCCCATAGAGTTCTGCATGCTGTAACTGAGTTTTACATTAATATAGATGATCCATAGAGCTCTGCTTCCTATAACTGGGCTTTACATTAATATAGATGTCCCATAGAGTTCTGCTGTAACTGGGCTTTACATTCATATAGATGTCCCATAGAGTTCTGCTGTAACTGGGCTTTACATTCATATAGATGTCCCATAGAGTTCTGCATGCTGTAACTGGGTTTTACATTACTATAGATGTCCCATAGAGTTCTGCATGCTGTAACTGGGTTTTACATTAATATAGATGTCCCATAGAGTTCTGCTGTAACTGAGTTTTACATTAATACAGATGTCCCATAGAGTTCTGCTGTAACTGGGTTTTACATTCATATAGATGTCCCATAGAGTTCTGCATGCTGTAATTGGGTGTTACATTAATATAGATCTCCCATATAGCTCTCCTTGCTGTAACTGGGTTTTACTTTAATATAGATGTCCCATAGAGTTCTGCTGTAACTGGGTTTTACATTAATACAGATGTCCCATTGCGTTCTGCTGTAACAGGGTTTTACATTAATACAGATGTCCCATAGAGTTCTCCTGTAACTGGCTTTTACATTAATATAGATGTCCCATAGAGTTTTGCTTGCTGTAACTGGGTTTTACCTTAATATAGATGTCCCATAGAGTTCTGCTGTAACTCGGTTTTACATTAATATAGATGTCCCATTGCGTTCTGTTGTAACAGGGTTTTACATTAATACAGATGTCCCATAGAGTTCTGCTGTAACTGGGTTTTACATTAATATAGATGTCCCATAGAGTTCTGCTGTAACTGGGTTTTACCTTAATATAGATGTCCCATAGAGTTCTGCTGTAACTCGGTTTTACATTAATATAGATGTCCCATTGCGTTCTGTTGTAACAGGGTTTTACATTAATACAGATGTCCCATAGAGTTCTGCTGTAACAGGGTTTTACATTAATATAGATGTCCCATAGAGTTCTGCTGTAACTGGGTTTTACATTAATATAGATGTCCCATAGAGTTCTGCTGTAACTCGGTTTTACATTAATATAGATGTCCCATTGCGTTCTGTTGTAACAGGGTTTTACATTAATACAGATGTCCCATAGAGTTCTGCTGTAGCTGGGTTTTACATTAATATAGTTGTCCCATTGAGTTCTGCTGTAACAGGGTTTTACATTAATATAGATGTCCCATAGAGTTCTGCTGTAACTGGGTTTTGCATTAATATAGATGTCCCATAGAGTTCTGCATGCTGTAACTGGGTTTTACATTAATATAGATGTCCCATAGGGTTCTGCTGTAACTGGGTTTTACATTAATATAGATGTCCCATTGAGTTCTGCATGCTGTAACTGGGTTTTACATTAATATAGATGTCCCATAGAGTTCTGCTGTAACTGAGTTTTACATTAATACAGATGTCCCATAGAGTTCTGCTGTAACTGGGTTTTACATTCATATAGATGTCCCATAGAGTTCTGCATGCTGTAACTGGGTTTTACATTAATATAGATGTCCCGTAGAGCTCTGCTTGCTATAACTGGGTTTTACATTAATATAGATGTCCCATAGAGTTCTGCTTGCTGTAACTGGGTTCTACATTAATATAGATATCCCATAGAGTTCTGCTGTAACTAGGTTTTACATTAATATAGAAGTCCAATAGAGTTCTGCTGTAACTGGGTTTTACATTAATATAAATGTCCCATAGAGTTCTATTGTAACAGGGTTTTACATTAATGTAGATGTCCCATAGAGTTCTGTTGTAACTGGGTTTTAAATTAATGTAGATGTCCCATAGAGGTCTGCTTAAATCCTTTGGATACGTAACAGGACTCTTCCAGTGACTTTTTCTTGACTTTTGTGGATTCCTTTGTGTCCTCTGGTTGAGATATCAGCATCAAGCATTTGTTTTTGGATTTATCTTTGCTGTTGTGCTCCATTGGTGCTGAACTGTTATGTCTACAGAACAACATCTTTTGAGTGAGGCTATGGACAATGGTGCCTTACAACAATGCCTCAATGGTAAGAGCCTTAAAAATCTTATACCTATGGAGAACCCCTTGCTACAGATGGGTTTTGTGACTTTAAAGGCTACTGGTCTTAGTAATTCCATACCAGCTACAGTAGATAAGAATTTTGAAGATCTCCTCAGGGACTATAGTTACAAAATGGGGAGGCTACAACACCTTCAATGGCAAACCTTTCATTTTGAAGCTTGTCTCTCTTATGGCATAGTCCCTCGAGGAATGAGAGTCCTCTGTATGCCCACCCAAGGGGATCGTTTTCCTGAGCTGTTAGCGAAGTGGCAGCTTATCAATATTAAGACTAGTTTCCAGTATATGGAACTTCTAAACAAATTCTTTGCACCTGAGATATCGACCTTGAAACAAGATACTAATGAGTTGCAACACAAATTGCTCAATGACTTTAGAGGCAATGGTTATATGCAATGACTCGATGAAGTTCACCGTTCTTTGATGGACAGTGATGATAAGTTAAAAACTGTTAAAATGAATAAGCTCAAAAGAGATTACACAGATTTCTCTGAGGGTAATATTTTTGTCTGGGCTAGACCTAGAGATACTGTGTTCAATAAAAATAGATCCATTAACAGGAACTTTAATAAAGCTCCTATGTCTGACGTTTCTAGCAATGGTTTGCATCCTGGGTCAGCGAACACAACGTGCTTGTCCACTCCCCCAGAGGAACCACGCAGTGATGTACCAATAACTGTTGACACTGAACACACTTCCGAAGGTATGGCAGCAACTCCTTGCCCTTTAGACGGCAAAGATACCACCGTGTGTTCGTTGAATTCAGCGACGGATCTTGTTTTACCTTCGGCAGCTAATTCGATGGATGTATCCACAGTCAATGGTTCACGTTTAGGGGCACGACCGAAAACGCATTTGGTTGGACAACATTTTTTGGATGTACTACCGGTTCCTGTAAAAAAGAAGCAAGGAGCATGGAAGCGCTCGTTGAGCGAGGGCAGGGACCCTCGAAAAAAACGGAGGAGATTGGAGTGACTATTTCTGGTAATCATGATGCTGATGACATTGTTTTTAATTTGTCAACACATGTTTTGACCACAGATGAATTTTATGTTTTAAATAAAGGTCTGTCGTTTGTTCCTAGTAGAGAGAGTAACTATCAGGAAACAGTGATGGACCTTATGCTCTTCTGCAGGGGCGTAGCACTCAAAAATATGTTTGGCAACAATGTGGTTCAAAAGTCTGTATTAAGACAGCCCAGTACTTTTGTTCCCCCACTTACACACTCTTTGCAATTATTTGTTAATGCTTGTGAAAAAGATTTGCTTGATTATTTTCACAAAGGACATACTCACAGGTACCATAATTTAACTTCAGCCCAGAGACAAGCTCTACATGATTTAAGTGAGAATACAGAAATCGTGATTAAAATGGCAGACAAAGGAGGTGCCATAGTTGTAATGGACACCACCTTTTACAACAACAAATTGACACACATACGCTCTGACTCTTGCACTTATGTCCCTATGAATCCTTTAATGGTTAAACATCTGATAGACAAAGTCCACCAAACCCTGGAACAACTTTTAAATGATATGGTTATTAGTAAGGAACTATATAGTTTCCTTAAAGTGGAAGGTGTGGTCACACCACTTTTGAAAGGGTTACCAAAGATACATAAGTCTTTGATGGACCCCCCTTTACGACCCATAGTGTCAGGTAGAAAATGGGTGACAGAAAATGCTTCCATTTGGCTAGAGATCACACTTAGACCATATGTTGAAAAAATGGACAACATACTTTTAGATACGGGTGGATTTTTGAAAGCACTTGGTGAGATAGATAGGGCCACCCCCAAGGTGTGTTACTTCATGGTCACACTAGATGTACAGAGTCTTTTTACTGTCATTAATAATGATTATGGCATTTTGGCTATTAGCCCACTTTTGAAGGATAGTGGAGCTACAGATCACAATATCACCCAGATTACTACAATGTTAAATTTGGTTTTGGAGAATAATGTGTTTCTGGGCTTGAAACATATCTATAGGCAGGCACAGGGTGTAGCCATGGGCACACCCTGTGCTAATTCCTATGCTAATTTAGTGCTTTCTTATTGGGAGAGTCTATATATTCTCAACAATAATGTATGGAAACCATTTATAGGACTTTATAAGTGTTTCGTTGATGATGTTTTTATTTTGTGGAAGGGGGACATTACTACATTAGAACTTTTTATTACATTTCTACATTCCACTACTGAATTTTTTAGGTTCACGAAGGAAACATCTTATACCAAAATAGATTTTTTGGATGTTTCAATAACACAAACCACTCTAGGTTTCTCAACAACATTGTATAAGAAGGAATGTTGGAAAAATACATTTTTGAATTTCGACAGTATGCATCCGCGTTACACTTTTTCAAACATAGTGCATGGACAACTGGCTAGGACATCTAGGATATGCACGGATGATCCATAGAGTTCTGCATGCTGTAACTGGGTTTTACATTAATATAGATGTCCCATAGAGTTCTGCTGTAACTGAGTTTTACATTAATACAGATGTCCCATAGAGTTCTGCTGTAACTGGGTTTTACATTCATATAGATGTCCCATAGAGTTCTGCATGCTGTAACTGGGTTTTACATTAATATAGATGTCCCATAGAGCTCTGCTTGCTATAACTGGGTTTTACATTAATATAGATGTCCCATAGAGTTCTGCTTGCTGTAACTGGGTTCTACATTAATATAGATATCCCATAGAGTTCTGCTGTAACTAGGTTTTACATTAATATAGAAGTCCCATAGAGTTCTGCTGTAACTGGGTTTTACATTAATATAGATGTCCCATAGAGTTCTATTGTAACAGGGTTTTACATTAATGTAGATGTCCCATAGAGTTCTGTTGTAACTGGGTTTTACATTAATGTAGATGTCCCATAGAGTTCTGCTGGTAACTGGGTTTTACATTAATGTAGATGTCCCAGAGAGTTCTGCTGTAACTGATTTTTACATTAATATAGATGTCCCATAGAGTTCTGCTGTAACTGGGTTTTACATTAATATAGATGTCCCATAGAGTTCTCCTGTACCTGTTTTTTACATTAATATTGATGACCCATTGAGTACTGTTGTAACTGGGTTTTACATTAATATATATGTGCCATAGAGTTCTGCTGTAACTGGGTTTTACACTAATATAGATGTCCCATAGAGGTCTGCTTGTTGTAACTGGGTTTTACATTAATATAGATGTCCCATGGACTTCTGGTGTATCTGGGTTTTACATTAATATCAATGACCCATAGAGTTATGCTGTAACTGGGTTTTCATAGGTTCATAGGTTGGTACTAGGCTATTGACCCTAGGGCCTATACAAGCCTAGCCATAACAATTCTCTGTCTATTTCTTCCCTCACTATTTAATTCCCTGGACCCCTGTCTAGCAGGGCCACTGACATGTTCCCCGGGGTGAATTTCCTTTCACCCATCCAATCATCAAGGTTCCTTTTGAAGAGGGCCAAAGAGGCACTTTGTTTGACATGTATGGGCAGTCTATTCCAGAGTCTGGGGAGTCTCTGGGTCAGGAATCTATCCCTCTCGCATGCTTTGTTTATTATGATGACAAGATTTAGATCCCTGGAGCATGTGGCTCTGAGGGATTGGGATTTCGTTAGGTGTAGCATGTCCAAAAGCTCTGGGTTTGACATGGCCTTGTATGTTAAGCAGAGATCACCACGGAGTAGACAATATGCGACAGAGTATAACTGGAGTTTTTAAGGCAGTCAGCATAGGGCATCTGCTTTAGGCCTGTGATTCTTTTAGTGAGGTATTTATGTGACCTTTTCAGTTGTTGCAGATGTCTTGAGAGGTACATACCAAATGGGGCATTGTATTCTATAATGGGTCTTATGAGGGATGGGTACAGTGGGACAATGACCTCCTTTTTTTCCTGGATGAAAAGCCCTTAGTGATGAGGTGTGCCACATAGAAGGATTTCCTGATTGTTGTGGCGATGTGGTTATTGAAGGTGAGACCATTGTCACCTGTGTCCCTAAGTCTCTTATCACACTTTCGGTGTTTAGTGTACTGCCACGGGTACATGTTTTTTCCCAAAGGGGATAACTATACATTTCTTGGCATTGAGCTTGAGCCCATGGCTCTGGCACCAAGCATCTGTTTCTGTAAGGCCCTTTTGTAGAGTATCCACATCATTTGGGGATTCAATAATGGCTCCCAGTTTGCAGTCATCTGCGAACTTTGTTTGCCAGAGAACCTTAGTGTTGGCCTGTACTTCAGAGAAGTAGATGCCAAACAGGAGAGGTCCCAGGACTGAACCCTGAGATACTCCACTTGTCACTTGTCTGAAGTTGGATTTGGAGTCAGCTACTTTTACAGTGTGGGTTCTGTCAGTAAGCCGGTTCGCAACCCATCGAGTGATGTAGGGATTAATGCCCAGCTTAGTAAGTTTATCTATGATTCCAGAGTGGGGGATGGTGTCAAAGGCCTTGATGAAATCCAGATAGGCTGTGTGGACTGCCTTACCCTCATCCACGGCTCTGGAGACTGATTCGAAGAAGTCAATAAGGTTCAGGAGCAAGATCGGCCCTTCACAAACCCAAACTGGTTGGGGTCCAGTGTTTTAGGTTGTTAATGTCTTTGTTTATAAGTTCCATGATAATACATTCCATGGCCTTGCAGATCAGGCTCATCAGACTGATGGGGCAGTAGTTCCCGGGATCCAAGGTGGATCCCCCCTTGTGGAGTGGGATAACTGTATCTGTGTGCCACTCAGTGGACATGAAGCCCGAGGTGAGGGTATGATTAAACATGACACTTAGGTGAGTTGCCAGTTCATTTTGTAGTTCATGTAGTACACAGCCCGGGATGTCATCTGGTCCCATGGATGCTGTATTCTTAGCTTTGGAGAGTGCGTTTTTTACCTGTGTGGCCGTTATTACTTGAATTTGGCAATCTTCCAGTATTGAAATGGGCCATTTAGGGGGTGAGAGGGGGGTGAAGTTTGCACTGAATCAATCTGCCAGGATATTGGCAATATCCTTGGGATCAGTATATTTAATGCCATTCTGTTGTAGCTCAGAGCAGATCTGAGCATTGCCATTTAGAATCTTGACATAGTTATAGAATTCCTTGTGGTTGTCTTTGGAATCTTTGGCAATTTTATTTTCGTAACTAGCTTTGGAGGATTTTATGAGGGATCTCAGCTTCTTACTGAGGCTGGTAAGGGAGTTTTTTGCATCCTGTGTTTTTCCTCTTTTCTGCAACAGTTTTTTCCTTTTGTTGTAAAGTTTGTTTATGGCAAGGGACCCCCAGATTGGCTTCCTTTTTTTGGAGGAGACCATCTTGGTTCTATTTCGGATGGCACCATTCATGCATGAGTGGATGCGCTTGTACAGTGCCTTAGTGTAGGACTCAGCAGTCAAACTTTCAGTTCCCGTCTGCATGGGTGTCATGAAGTTTTTAACTTCTGACTTGAGTAGCATGAAGTTGGCTTTGGAGAAGCTTTTTATGGAGATGATTGTTAAGGGTGATTAGCATATGGTCTGACCTGACCAGTGAGTGGGTGACCATAGGTGTGGAGCATCGATTTCCCATGTTGGTAATGACCAGGTCTAGGATATTGGAGCCCCTGGTGGGACTATGGATTAGTTGATCCAGGGCGTTGGAATTTATGAATTCCAAGAATCGTTGGGCAAAGGTGTTGGTGCACAAGTAGTTTTCCCAGTTAATGGCAGAGTAGTTGAAATCACCCAGTATTAGGGTGTTTGGTTGTATATTAATATTTTCCAGTATGTTTAGAAAGGTGTAGTGAGAATCTTGGGGCATGGTGGGGGATCTGTAGCAAGCTACAATTTGGATTGCAGTCTTACCTAGTGTTAGCTGCACCTGGAGAATTTCAGATGCATTGTGTTGGGCAACTAACCTGGTGGTGTGAATATCCTTGGTGAATATGGACACTCCTCCACCTTTAGTGTTTTGATTCTGGTTTGGTAGCCGAAAAGTGTGGTAAGAGTTGTAGCCTGGTATTGCAGGGGTGCTCTCTGGAGCCTTGAACCAGGTATCAGTTACTGCACAGATATCAATGTTCTCCATTTTTAGGAGTGCTTCAAGAGAGTGCATTTTGAGGTTTAGACTTCTAGCATTGAGTAGCATTACCTTCAGATTTTGCATGCTTGTACCTGTTATGGTGGTGGTTTTGTCCTATGAACTTTGCCTAAAAAAGGTATTATAGGGGTGGCAAGAGCCTTAGCCAGTAACCTGAATCCCAGGGGCGACAGATGCAGACCATCTCTGGCAAAGCATCATGGTCTGTCGATCATGTCATTCCAGGCTGACAGATACTGGATCCCCTTTGAATGACCCCAGAAGCTTAGCCAATTGTTGAAGTCAATCATTTTGTCCTTATATTGTGGTATCATTCTGGGTGAAGGCAGGATGCTACTCAGGGCTAGGTTCATACCTGCCTGGGCCACATGATCCGAGAGCTCTTCCATGTCTCTTTTCATGTAGTTCAGGGAGGTATGTCTCAAGTCATTCACTCCAACATGGACAATGACAGAGTCATATTTGTACTTGTTGTGGAGTGACTTGAGTTTTACATTAATATCGATGACCCATAGAGTTCTGTTGTAACAGGGTTTTACATTAATATAGATGTCCCATAGAGTTCTGCTGTAACTGGGTTTTACATTAATATAGATGTCCCATAGAGTTCTGTTGTAACAGGGTTTTACATTAATATAGATGTCCCACAGAGTTCTGCTGTAACTGGGTTTTACATTAATGTAGATGTTCCATGGAGTTCTACTGGCTGTAACTGGGTTTTACATTAATATAGATGTCCCATAGAGTTCTGCTGTAACTGGGTTTTACATTAATATCGATGCCCCATAGAGTTCTGCTGTAACAGGGTTTTACATTAATATAGATGTCCCATAGAGTTCTGCTGTAACTGGGTTTTATATTAATATAGATGCCCCATAGAGTTCTGCTGTAACTGAGTTTTACACTAATATAAATGTTCCCTAGAGTTCTGCTGTAACTGGGATTTACATTAATATAAATGTCCCATAGAGTTCTGGTGTAACTGGGCTTACATTAATATAGATGTCCCATACAGTTCTGCATGCTATAACTAGGTTTTAAATTAATATAGATGTCCCACAGAGTTCATAGGTTCATAGGTAGGTACTAGGCTATCGGCCCTGGAGCCTATATAAGCCTAGCCAAAAAGGTACCCTGGCTTTCACCACCCAAGAAAATTATTTTCCTGTGCCCCTGTCGAGCACAGTCACAGAAGTGATCCCTGGGGTGAATTTCTTATTTCCCTTCCAATCATCAAGATTTTTCTTGAAGAGTGCTAATGAGGAGCTCTGTTTGACCTAGATAGGTAGTCTGTTCCAGAGTATGGGAAGTCTCTGGGACAGGAATCTATCCCTCCAGCATGTTCTGTTTATTGTAGTGACAAGGTTGAGGTCCCTAGAGCGTTTGAGCCGAGGGATTGGGATTTTTTTAAGTGGAGCATGTCCAGCAGCTCTGGGTTTTACATAGCTTTGTATGTTAGGCAGAGATCGCCTCTGAGTAGATGATATGTGACGGAGTAAAGCTGGAGTTTTTTGAGACGTTCTGCATAGGGCATCTGTTTGAGGCCAGTAATCCTCTTTGTGAGGTATTTCTGTGGCCTTTCCAGTTGTTGTACATGTCTTGTGAGGTACATACCAAAAGCGTCGTTGTACTCTATAATGGGTCTAATGAGTGATGAATAGAGGGGAGCAATGACCTCTTTTTTTCTGGATGAGAAACCTTTCATAATGAGGTGAGCCACGTAGAAGGATTTCCTGACCACTCTGGCAATGTGATTATCAAAGGAGAGACTACTGTCCACCTGTGTCCCAAGATCTCTTATCACACTTTCAGCGTTAAGTAGACTACCACTTATGTGGTAGTTCATGGGTACAGAGTTTTTACCAAAGGGGATGACAATACACTTTTTGGCATTGAGCTTCAGGCCATGGCTTTCACACCAGGCATCTGTCTCAGTGAGGCCCTTTTGTGGTATGTCTACATCATTAGGAGTTTTGATTATGGCTCCTAGTTTGCAGTCATCTGCAAACTTTGTTAGTCAAAGACCTTCTGTGTTAGCCTGTACTTCTGAGAAGTAGATATCAAACGGGAGAGGACCCAGGACTGAACCCTGTGGTACTCCACTTGTCACTGCTCTGAAGTCATATTTGCAGACTGCTACTATCACAGTGTGGGTTCTGTCCATGAGCCAGATGGCAACCCATCTTGTGACATAGGGATTTATACCTAGTTTAGCGAGCTTATCTATAATTCCAGAGCGGGGGATGGTGTTGAAAGCCTTGCTTTAACTGGGTTTTACACTAATATAGATTTCCCATAGAGTTCTGCTGTAACTGAGTTTTACATTAATATAGAAGTCCCATAGAGTTCTGCTGTAACTGGGTTTTACATTAATATAGATGTCCCATAGAGTTCTGCTGTAAAGGGGTTTTACATAAATGTAAATGTCCCATAGAGTTCTGTTGTAACAGGGATTTACATTAATATAGATGTCCCATAGAGTTCTGCTATAACTGGGTTTTACATTAATGTAGATGTCCCATAGAGTTCTGCTGTAACTGGGTTTTACATTAATATAGATGTCCCACAGAGTTCTGCTGTAACTGGGTTTTACAATAATACAGATGTCCCATAGAGTTCTGCTGTAACTGGGTTTTACATTAATATAGATGCCATATAGATTTCTGGGGTAAATGGGTTTAAAATTAATATAGATGTGCTATAGAGTTCTGCCAGCTGTAGCTGGGTTTTACATTAATATAGATGTCCCATAGGGTTCTGTTGTAACTGGGTTTTACATTAATATCAATATCCCATAGAGTTCTGCTGTAACTGGGTTTTACATTAATACAGATGTCCCATAGAGTTCTGCTGTAACTGGGTTTTACATTAATATAGATGTCCCATATAGCTCTGCTTGCTGTAACTGGGTTTTACATTAATACAGATGTCCAGTAGAGTTCTGTTGTAACAGGGTTTTACATTAATATCGATGTCCAATAGAGTTCTGCTGTAATTGGGTTATACATTAATATAGACGCCCCAGAGAGTTCTGCTGTAACTGGGAATTACATTAATATAAATGTCCCACAGAGTTCTACTGTAAGTGGGTTTTACATTAATATAGAGTTCCCATAGAGTTTTGCTGTAACTGGGTTTTACACTAATACAGATGTCCCATAGAGTTCTGCTGTAACTGGGTTTTACATTAATATAGATGTCCCACAGAGTTCTGGTGTAACTGGGTTTTACATTAATTTAGATGTCCCATTGAGTTCTGCATGCTACAACTGGGTTTTACATTAATATAGATGCCCCATAGAGTTCTGCTGTAACTGGGCTTTACATTAACAGAGATGTCCCATAGAGTTCTGCTGTAACTTGGTTTTACATTAATATAGATGTCCCATAGAGTTCTGCTGTAACAGGGTTTTACATTAATATAGATGTCCCATAGAGTTCTGCTGTAACTTGGTTTTACATTAATATAGATGTCCCATAGAGTTCTGCTGTAACTGGGTTTTACATTACAATAAATGTCTCATAGAGTTCTGCTGTAACAGGGTTTTACATTAATATAGATGTCCCATAGAGTTCTGCTGTAACTGGGTTTTACATTAATATAGATGTCTTATAGAGTTCTGTTGTGACTGGGTTTTACATTAATATAGATGTCCCGTAGAGTTCTGCTGTAACTGGGTTTTACATTAATATAGATGTCCCATAGAGTTCTGCTGTAACTGGGGTTTACATTAATATAGATGTCCCATAGAGTTCTGCTGTAACTGGGTTTTACATTAATATAGATGTCTTATAGAGTTCTGTTGTGACTGGGTTTTACATTAATATAGATGCCCCATAGAGTTCTGCTGTAACTGGGCTTTACATTAACAGAGATGTCCCATAGAGTTCTGCTGTAACTTGGTTTTACATTAATATAGATGTCCCATAGAGTTCTGCTGTAACAGGGTTTTACATTAATATAGATGTCCCATAGAGTTCTGCTGTAACTTGGTTTTACATTAATATAGATGTCCCACAGAGTTCTGCTGTAACTGGGTTTTACATTACAATAAATGTCTCATAGAGTTCTGCTGTAACAGGGTTTTACATTAATATAGATGTCCCATAGAGTTCTGCTGTAACTGGGTTTTACATTAATATAGATGTCTTATAGAGTTCTGTTGTGACTGGGTTTTACATTAATATAGATGTCCCATAGAGTTCTGCTGTAACTGGGTTTTACATTAATATAGATGTCCCATAGAGTTCTGCTGTAACTGGGGTTTACATTAATATAGATGTCCCATAGAGTTCTGCTGTAACTGGGTTTTACATTAATATAGATGTCTTATAGAGTTCTGTTGTGACTGGGTTTTACATTAATATAGATGTCCCATAGAGTTCTGCTGTAACTGGGTTTTACATTAATATCGATGACCCATAGAGTTCTGTTGTAACAGGGTTTTACATTAATATAGATGTCCCATAGAGTTCTGCTGTAACTGGGTTTTACATTAATATAGATGTCCCATAGAGTTCAGCATGCTGTAACTGGGCTTTACATTAATGTAGATGTCCCATAGAGTTCTGCTGTAACTAGGTTTTATATTAATATAGATGTCCCACAGTGTTCTGTTTTAACATGTTTTTTTATTAATATAGATGTCCCATAGAGTTCTGCTGTAACTGGGTTTACATTAATATAGATGTCCCATAGAGTTCTGTTGTAACTGGGTATTACATTAATATAGATGTCCCATAGAGTTCTGCTGTAACTGGGTTTTACATTAATATAGATGTCCCATAGAGTTCTGCTGTAACAGAGTTTTACATTAATATAGATGTCCCATAGAGTTCTGCTGTAACTGGGTTTTGCATTAATATAGATGTCCCATAGAGTTCTGCTGTACCTGGTTTTTACATTAATATTGATGACCCATCGAGTACTGTTGTAACTGGGTTTTACATTAATATATATGTACCATAGAGTTCTGCTGTAACTGGGTTTTACACTAATATAGATGTCCCATTGAGTTCTGCTGTAACTGGTTTTTACATTAATATATATGTCCCATAGAGTTCTGCTGTAACAAGGTTTTACATTAATATAGATGTCCCATAGAGTTCTGCTGTAACTGGGTTTTACATTAATATAGATGTCCCATAGAGTTCTGCCGGCTGCAACTGGGATTTAAATTAATATAGATGTCCCATAGAGATTTGGTGCAACTGGGTTTTACATTAATAAAGTTGTCCCATAGAGTTCTGCTATAACTGGGTTTTACATTAATATAGATATCTCATAGAGTTCTGCTATAATTGGGTTTTACATTAATATGGATATCCATAGAGTTCTGGTGTAAATGGGTTTTACATTGATATGGATATCCATAGAGTTCTGGTGTAACTGGGTATTACATTAATATAGATCTCCCATAGAGTTCTGCTGTAACAGGGTTTTACATTAATATGGGTATCCATAGAGTTCTGGTGTAACTGGGTTTTACATTAATATAGATCTCCCATACAGCTCTGCTGTAACTGGGTTTTACATTAATATAGACGTCCCATACAGTTCTGCTGTAACTGGGTTTTACATTAATACAGATGTCCCATAGAGTTCTGCTGTAACTGGGTTTTACATTAATATAGATGTCCAATAGAGTTCGGCTGTAACTGGGTTTTACATTAATTTTAATGACCCATAG